>NC_047515.1:11751097-11842216 GCF_902827115.2 Pseudochaenichthys georgianus
CACTCAGATGTTTTTGGCATACCATGACTGCGAAACAGCTCTTTATTTCAGGAACATTTCAGTTTCAAGACAGGTAACGTAAGCGTACTTCATAAAGTTGTGTATAATAGGAGGCCATATAACATCAACTCTTTAAGTTTAAAGGGCCAAGCTACCGTTATTCACCGTTAAATGTGCAGTGCCACAGTTCTCACACACTTGGCGCGGTGCTCTGTGAACACTGGCGCGTCACACCGCGGCTCTCTAGTCTCTACTCAGTGGATATTTGAGGAGGCTAGCGAGATAAGCTAGTTAGCCGATGTGGGACGTCCACCCACGGTACATGGACGAAGTTACCATGTTATTTAGGTATTGACCGTTGTCTTAACTTTGCACGTTGCTACCTCAGTCTAAAGGATCTCGCCATGGTTTTCACTAATACAATCTCTTCTCCGCCCCCTTCTGTAGCCTCCTCTGTCAAACCTGCCATTACCGAGCAACGCTCTTGTGTCTAAGTGGTTATTTAATACTGAATAACGTTTTCCCCATACTTTATGCGGAATACTTCAAATACATAGATATCTGCCTCAAACGAGTCTGTTCAGCCCCATGTAAAACGGACACACTGCAGTGCAGCGAGTATGGCTTCTGTGCCAGTGTCGTCCCATCTCCTCCCAGCGTCATGTAATGCTATACCCCGCACAGAGACCGTTCACCACTCTGTGTTTTTCCATTGTCTAATACACACATACCTCAACTGCTTTGCTTTGCTAGAAAATTCTTGATTCGGTACTGGTAATGTATTTTTTTTTCATACACCAGTTTTTCAACTACTGTCACTGCCAACCAGTGTCGTCAAGTAACGAATTACATTTACTCAAGTATACCTGAGTATTACAATGTTGTGATACTTGGTACTTCTACTCCACTACAATTCAGAGGTAAATCGTGTACTTTTACTAGACTACATGTATGTAATACCTTTAGTTACTTTACAGATTTGGTTTCATGATGTGAAATATAATTAACACTTAAATAAGACTTTAGTTGCACCTAAAGTAAATTCACAAGCTACCCTGATGTATTCAAAGTCATTAAAGCTAGCTGCACCTTTACCAGCTTTGATAACACTTTAATGCATCAATAATTATAATCAAAACATATAATATGTATTATTATGGAATGAGCCAATCTGCATAAAGATTACTTTTACTTTTGGTACTTTAAGTTGATTTTTATGCTAATTATTTTTGAACTTTTACTTGAGTAACATTTTGAATGCAGGACTTTTACTTGTAACAGAGTTTTCCTACACTCTGGTACTTCTACTTTTACTCAAATACAAGATCTGAGTACTTCTTCCACCTCTGCTGCCAACACATGCCCTAGTGTGGCAGTTTGGTACAGTATTGTTATGAAGTAGCACTATTACTTGAGGAATGCAAAGTGACTACATCTACTGAATCATGCCATTCATTTAAGATGTTAGCTCCCGTTAAAGAAGCCAATCTGCTGGCTACGGTAGTGCACTGGACTTGATGCCTAGTGATATAGCCATTTGGAATGCCACTGAGTGTTAAGTGACCTGTAGAGGTCATAGGCGCCTGCTATATTTACCGGCTCTGTAACTTGATCTGTGGCATTCTGGATCGCTGTGCTCATACTATCCTCTCACACTCCGGAGCCACAGCCTCCCAAGTAGCACCTCTTTACTTTTTGTGTATCGGCCTGGCCACTCAGAACTACAAGGGTGAGGCTCTAACTAACCAACTTCACTGCTTAACTACCTGATTGTCAGTTGAATGCATGCTGTGTGTGCTGTTTGCTCAGCTGTAGGCCATGTCTTCCTGAGGAGAAAATAATAGAGGACAGGGGTAATGTTTCGGAAAGTTCTGGATTTTTCTAGCATGAGTTAAGAACCCGTGATCAACTCCTTGAGTGTACAGTAGCATGCCTACAGATGATATAGGTGTTTGCATTGAATAGTAAACATGTAGCTGGTTGTGAAATCGTCACCTAAAGCTGTCAAACTATCAACTTTCTCTTTCCCCATGCTTTATAATTGAGCAACTTTTCCGGATTTGATAATACGTGCCAAAGGATACATCCTCAATCTTTCATGGTGGTATGAAATCCGGAGAATGTGTTGACCGTCGGCCTGTAGAGTCACTTCGAGCTGAACGTGTTTTCTGTAAAGTCAAACTGTTTTCTGATAGAGACAGCCCAAACAGATCATGGAGACGTAGGTTTCTGCTAGCTTTGCTACTTTATTGGCCTGTTGGGAATATAACATTTCTAAGGTTCAGCATTTGCTATCATCGGGCTTGGGTTTTGTGTCAGATAGTTTGATATGTTTGACAGCTAACGATCTAATGATACTGTATGTGTTTGTAAAACAGAAACAAATTAATCGTATTTCAATGTTGTTTGTTTACTTTTGTGTCCTCTGGGTTGAGTGGCATGTCATGTAACATATGTGTGTGTTTCCACAGGAGTGATCAGCGTCAGAAAGCCAGTGCGTGTGTGTACACTGCGGGGTAGCAACAGTAGGATGAGCTGCCCAAGAGCCATCACAGCCCGCGAGGACTGACACACTGAAACATAAACGGTAGGTCATTTAACTAGACACACATTTAACACTTTTACACACACAGAAAGTAAGAAAACAGTAGCCACATTAGTTGTGTGTTGTGTTTTATTAGCTTATAAATGACTCAGAGAAATTACTAACAAAAGGTTGATGCTATGTGTCAGTTCCTTCTCCGTTTACAGCATTTAGACTGTGACTCTAATGAGGCATTGAGGTTACAGCAAAGGTGTTCGTGATGCTGGAAAGCGTTGTCCAACAGGTTGGTCTGCACAAGCAGGAGAAGGCCAGAGAAAACAAATGGGTTTCATGGTGTGTTTTTGAAAGGGACCCAACTATTCTTTTTGGGGTTTTCCCTTTCCTCTAGTGTCTTTTGTAGGTTTATGTTCATGTCAATGGTCTGCAAAGGCTAAAATCCCTGTGTTCCCCCCAGAGGGAGTTTCTCCCCCCCCCCCTGAAAGGCTTCCATTGTAAACCTTTGCTTACTTCTGTGACATAATGACATCCCTATGTAACACTTGTGCTTCAATTGGCTAGTGCTCAAACACATTTTACGTGATAGGCTGAGGGGCGGGACATCTCTTAGCGGTTGACAAATCTCAACAGAGCTGGCCGGCTAACCAATCAGAGCAGTCTGGGCTCTGGTTTCAGACAGAGGGTGAAAAGAGGTGCTGCAGCACAAGCAGTATGAACAAAAAGAAGACCTTTTTGAACATTAAAGCATGGAAACATGTCACAGTAGATGCACAAAATACAAATATAAAATTGTTGGCTGTTTAGGAGCTTAAGAAGCAACAAAAGCAAGTATCCCCTGTTTTCGGCCTTGACCTCTGAACTGTTAGAAATGGCTACTTAGGTGATCTGAAGCTCCTCCTCAAAGTCAGAGGGCACAACAATCCCTTCAAATACAGAAATGCCTGACATGTTGTGTCCAATTTGTCAGAAGTCACATTTTAAAAGTCAATCAAGTGACGGGGAACCAATGAAGAAAAGGCGTCTATATTTCGTTTTTTTTGTAAAGCAGGTTAAAACACCATACAATTGGCAAAGGATAGCTGCTTAAAAGTAGTATTGGTATAGTATAGCACTATTGGAATAAAAATAATAAATCAATACCTCAGCCGGAATTAGCTTATTGCCAGTGGTGGAAACAAGCAGACTGTATTTGCTCAAGTGCAACACTGAAGCTACATTTACCTCACTTACTTCTACTCCAGTACAATCCAGAGGAAAACATTTACTTTGTAATACATTAAAATAACACCTGACGTACAGTACTTACTTTTCAGAAGAATTGTTTTCATAAAACACATACAGTATGTTATGATGCATTAAAAAGCAACATTAATAATGATAATAATACATGAGACTTATATAGCGCTTTTCTATAAACTCTATTAGAGTTGTGGCTCATTGTTCTGTTTTAGATGTCGAGAGTTGTCCAACTGAGAATTCGATTTTCTGTGGTGTTTCAATCCATGTTTACCTCCTCTCCTCTTATGTCATTCACTGCAAATGTGCAATGCATTTACAATGTTTAAAGCTATGAAAATGATATAGTTGTAATATCACAACTTTACTGAAGTCCTGCCGGCTCGCAGGCAGTTTCTGAATAGGGAACATGTGATTTTGTGTAATGGTTTGAGCATTGTATTGTTTTCAAAGTATTAGAATAGCAATTTGACCTGCTTTATTATTACAAATGGAATTTCTTTACATGGGACCTATATGTACATTTATCAGCGGTAACGTTTGCACCTTTACTCGAAGACTAAGTAAGAAATATTGGATAAAGTAGAAAGGGTGATCTATTTTTTCTATCTAACCATCAACATTTTCAACCAAAACCCAGCCGGGGGGGGGGGGGGTGGGGGGTTCTTTGAAATATTCCATAAACAATATATTTGTTCATAAAAAACAAAATGAGTGGTATTGACACTTGACAATCATTTACAACCAGGTCCGCTATATTGCACTTTTGAATAGATTTGAGGTGTGTTGAGGAAGTACAAATTAATTTAAGCCATAAACCGTGATTACGTGATTTTACAAGAGCTAAGGGGGCATTTTAGGCACACAACATATCATCCCTTTGTTCCTTTTTTGTTTATTGTGCATTCATTTAAGCATATGTCCTTTCTTGGCAATCTTCCTTTTCTTTTTCTTTGGGTTTTATGGCGGGGTGCACATCTCCTCTACTGTGCCAGAGTATTTAGTATGGTATGTTGTCTCTGTGTTACTTAACATCCTGCTATACTTCATTTAAGTAAGTGTCTTCCTCCTCTATCCTGTCCATCTTTTCTGACCTCTTCTCACATCAAGTGACTAATTGGTGCGTTGAAACTGTTGTAATGTAGTCACAGCTCTAATCATTTTACATTGGCCGGCTCGACCAATCATAGTCAAGTACCGGAACAAGGTGCTTGTGTTGAAACCACTAATTGCTTTAAGCCACTTGTGTGTTTCTAATGCCTATCTCTCAGTGGAATTGCTCTGATTGATTGGTGTTTTAAATATTAAAAGCATTTAATTGACCAAATGATTAGTTGAATGAATAAAGAAGTGTGCCAGTGAGCTGTACAGACCAAAAGTGTGGATTGCGTCATCTCTGAGGTCACTTTTGCTTTTATATGCTCTCATGTGAGTCACCAACAGATGGTGGTAATGCTAATTGGCTGCTCCAATCCTGGTTTTGATATTGTAGAAAAGTGGTTGTGTAGCAAAGACATGTAGTGAGAGGTAAGAACTTCCTTGTGGCAAAACATTTAAGTGGAAACGAAAATGTTGTGTTTTGGAGTTTATTTGTTTTTTGTAAAGTCTGGCCAAGGATAGGAAATGAAAGGTAACAGAGCTATATAGTCAGAACATGGAGCTTTGAAGGGCAGTGCTGAAGGGCAATAGCATATAATCTTTACAGAACAGTTATTAGGCAGATATTTTATGTCCACTTTAATTTAGTGGTTTTACATGAAATTCTAAAATGTGTGTGTGCCAGTTAGATTTGTCTTTGTATGTAGCTGTGAATTCATGATATTACGGTATACAGTACAGCAACGCACTGAAACTCATTAAACTTGGCTGTAGGGGTATCAAAGTGTCGCACCAGTAGCTAGGGAACGCTGGATAATGTGCAACTATGGCCTTGTTAGTCTTGTTTTAATATGAAACACTTGGCACTGAGGTGGTAGTGGGCATAAAAGAAGGGCAGAGGCATCAGTGTGGCCCTCACAGACATCAGCAGTCTCTTATCCGCTCACATTTCAGGGTATATATAGCCTCCTGTAAGACCCGGCCAAACCCAGCACTGCCCAGAGACCCCCTAATAGCCACCATGTTGATGTCTAACATTGTCCATTATGGGAACACTACGGCTATGTTGTGTTGCATTGTTTTCTGTGTTAGCTTAAGCGGTTACTGCTGTTTTGTTTTATATTGCGGTGATGGTAACGATAGAATGTCCTCAGTTTTTTTTAAGGTAAAGCTGCATTCAAATGATATGCAATATTTTCTTTGTTCACCACTAGGTTTGGCACAGAGCCTTGCAGTGAAAGCAGCTAGTCAAGGTGTGTTACTATCTGCTAGCTGTCTAGCCTCTTACACACCAAACTGACCCCAAAGACTCCTGCGTCTTGGCCATGTTTCGCACTGGAACACACCGCAAAGACTTCAGCCGACGGCCAAGTAGCACGTACGAACTGCAACAACCGGAAGACAGACTGCGTGACAACCGAGAGAAGAAGAACAGACTGCGTGACATAAGCAAACAACAAACAACAACTCCATTTTCACTCTACAGCGAGAAGCTCATGAGGCTTTCCCGAACCTGTGTCGAGAGCTGGAGTTAAATGAAATCTCAGATTTGCCTTCTTAATAGTTTGTTTGGGTCCCTCACTTCCGTTTCGCTTCTCATGCACTGATTCGCTAAGCTGAACAGCCAATCAGAGTGATTTCTTTGGCCGACAGCCTCCCGATTCAACATGTCGAATCAGTGGAGTGCAGTACACACCAATCTGAGTAGGGCGACACGGCGCTCATCAACGGCCCGACATATACCGACATCTATCGACGCCGAAAATCGGCTTGGTGTGTAAAGAGCTTTATAGAGCAGAAGTGAAGCCAACTTTTTACATAACTTACCCGTTTTGTTAATAGTAGGGCCGAAAGGGACTTATTATTAGCTGGATCCATCGACTTAATGGCACAAACCTATTAGGGACATCACAGGATTACTTCCGTATTTTAGTTTGTCTATGATTGAGATGTCTCTATTTATATTGATAAGTCGCAATGGTAGTGACTTGTCAATCTGGGCTTCATTTACACAATACACAATTTGCTCACTCAGTCTTGTGTTAAAAAAACTGCTAGTTAGTTCAGGGTTGCCAACTCTCACGCATCTGGCGTGTGACACACGCTTTCACTCTCAATCTCACGCTCTCACGCTGCCCAAACTATTCTCACGCCAAAAACAAGATGAACCGGCGATCGTTTTTGGTTGATTATTTACAATGTTGAGTTGACAGTTGCTCAAGCTGTCGATCCGCTCCCTCCCCGCCCCAACCACTCTTAACAACGTTAACAGATAGCGGAGCAGTGGAAGCCGTTAGTCAATCCCCCGACCCGTATTGCGCATGCGCAGATCTGAGATCCAGTATAAATGATAAAAAGTAAAAAGTCTGCTGCTTAGTGTTCTACTATTCTACTAGGCCAAAATAGAGTCAAAGAGTATATGAGAGTGTGTTAATTAATATATTTGGCAGTTTGGAGTAAGTCTGTAGATTGTTTGTGTGTGTGTGTTTCATGTATAGGCCTCTCAAGATAATTAATTTTGTTGGATACATTTTCCCAGAAATGATTGCGATAAACGATAATATTGTCGGCATCGTTGCATGACCATTTTAGACCCCTGACATAAAGATAATATATATTCAAGTACATCCTTTCAAACTGCTAGTCACCTCCTCATGTAAATGGGAATTTATCGAGTTCATTTTTATTTATCGTACGATAAGTCAATGAATTGCTTATCGCGACAGGCACACAATAAAACAGTGGAAACAAACATGTGTTTGACTTTCATTAGTGAATGAAACTGTGTGTCCTTTATAGTCTGTGTCCAATATTGTGTATTTGTATATATTGTATATATATCCTATATATATGCTAAGGTCCCGCTGCTGACACGATAGCAGTCATTTAGTGCGCATATGTGTAATTAAACCCATGATATCAAAATCTCACTCCAGCTAGGTACCCAAAGTTGGCAACCCTGAGTTAGTTTAGTTTCTGTGGATACATCCCCTGCTAGCTTGTGGCGTTACTTACAGCTGCCATCTGATTGGCTGCCTGTTGAAAGGTCATTGGTAAACAAAGTTAAAATACTTTGAACCGTGAACACATTTCTCCGCATCAATTTTGAGCGGTGCGCGGCGGCGATTGTAATGCTAACGCCGAGTCGGGCTGCACCACTGTCTGCATAGTAACACAAGAGAGCACTTTTACCACATACTGTATCATGTTAATACAGCTTAAAGCATACCCTTCTTTATTGTGTATTCTACTCTAAATGGCCACATCATTTACGAGTTCAGCTTGGTACATAAGCCGCGTTCCCACTGCGGTACTTTTCCCACAAAGGTTCATGCGAACTTAGTTCATGCGAACTCTTTAGTTCGCATGAACTAAGTACAGATCGCGTTCACACCGGAAAAGTCCCTGGGGGTGGATTAGGCAAATGAAGCCGCTGACGTCACTTCTTCTTCTTCTGCTTTGGGTTTACTGGCAGGCCGAAAACCACTTCACGGCGAAGACTGCCGCCCAAAGTCCCCGGCCGGAAGTCCCCGGAGTTGGGGACTGGCTTCAGTAGAAGCTGCTGGGAGTCCCAGCAGCTTCTACTGAAGCCTTCCGAGTAAATCGCCAGAACGCCGACACCTCCTCATCTCCACCGCTCCCATGTTTTATTTTGTGTTGCCATAAGTTAGTCTCTCTGCGTTTCTGCGCTGGGCTAATGCTAATAATGCTAATGCGAGGATAATAAAATGGCGGCTTCACAAAACTTTTTGAGAGTTTTACGGGGCGTGGTTTGCAATTCGCCCAGCCAATCAGGAATATAGCTCTTTTCTCAAAAAAGAGCCGCTCGAAAGTCCCTGCTCTCTAGCAGGGACTTTCGAGGGGGTAAAAAGGTTCGCATGAACTACTTTTAGTACCGGCTCTTTTTGGTGTGAACGCGATCATGAACTAAGTTCGCATGAACCTTTGTGGGAAAAGTACCGCAGTGTGAACGCGGCTATAGAGAGGTGCTGGTTAGCCTCCTCTGTATTGCCAAGGAGTCGTTGTACACTGATAGTGTGTGATGTACTGTGTACATTTGTGACGTAAAAAAATGGATACAAAATCGAATTGATTGAACTTACTATAACCTAACTTACTTTAATTGTGTTTACTATAGTACATCACTCCACACAGTCACACATGCTATCGGTCCAAATCACCAGAGGATCCATGCTGATGTTACATTCATGAAGTGTCACCTCGGGGTCCGGCAGAGACGGCGTCCTGCGTCATCACACACACTCCCCTACTGCTCTGAGATAGGCTCTGCTCTTTAATAGGCTTGGAGGAGACCTGGGAGGATAATATGCACTGACTAATTAGAATGATGGATTTTCAACAGAAGCGCAATTCAGCGAGATAGTAGAACCAATCAAAACCAACAAGAGAAAAGCAGTTTTTCTGTGGCCCTCATCAGTTTTATCTCATCAAGTATTTTTTCATTGAAGATAGTTGAGATGAACTATTCAGGGTTCATATTATGCTCAACGTATTTTATGATATGCTAAATCTCTAAACTTAATATGTCTCTCTCTAAATTACTTATCAGTAGTTTTAGATCATTCAACCTGGTGAAAGTAA
Organism: Pseudochaenichthys georgianus; assembly: GCF_902827115.2. Classification (NCBI taxonomy): domain Eukaryota; kingdom Metazoa; phylum Chordata; class Actinopteri; order Perciformes; family Channichthyidae; genus Pseudochaenichthys; species Pseudochaenichthys georgianus. The sequence goes on from NC_047515.1 coordinate 11,760,576, forward strand.
GTTCAACTTCAATAGGTTGATGAGAGCTTTGAAAACCGTACAACCAAATCGCTGAGCTAAAAAGGGAAACAATCTATCAGGATTGTGTTAACCACAGACGTTATTTCAGGCTTCTAAACACAACCACGTAAAAAATACCTTTGCCTTCAAGACGAGGGTAAGCAATTGTTTTCCCGGGTTTAAGGACTTATTCCTTCACCACTTTATTCAATTATTTTAATACAAATATTTAGTAATCAGCTTTAAAGTAACAATTTACTCTGCATATTCCCAGTGTCAAAGCTCACCTGATCACTGTTGATGTCCCTCCCCTTTTTATGTTAACCAGTAGTTGCTAGTGTTCTGTTGTTGTTGTTTTTAGATTTGTTGTCTTTGTATTTAGATGTCTCTTGAATTCAGTTCCAGGTAGTGACAGCTTGGTTCCTAAAAAGTGTTTAGCTTGGCTCTCTGAAACCTGCCCAGTAAGTGAAAGCTCATCTCTCCAGCCCTTTGCCAAAGATTGCCAGCAGTCAGCTGCTGAACTCCTCTCTCCCACCGCGCTCAGCAGCCACTTCTGGTGACAGCTTTCTTTATTCAGAATTAGTAGAAGCTTGGCAGACCAACCAGCGCTTTCATAGTAGTAAAATGTTATAATTTCACGTATGAGAATGGGCAATATGTCCAAAATCCTACCCTGATAGTTGTCATTTGTATATCGACCGAAATTACAATTAACCATGTGTTTTGGTAATTCAATAAATAAACTTTAATTTAACGTATAGTAAAGCTTATTGTTGTATACTCCTAAATGTGTTTGCTATTTTATTTAAAACTTAAAAACGTATATATATTTCTAGCTACACTAACTATGTTTACATAATGTACATGCACACACATACTGTACAGAGTAATCAAATTAGGGCAATAGTTAAAGTTAATTCAAGGCATTGGCACATAGCAATAAAGCTGAATGATTGAATTAATGCGGAAAATCGTTGACACTGCTGTTCGAAATTAATATTCCCAATTTCTTCTTTTGGTTTATCAACACTTGGGTTCCAAGTAGACATTTTCACTTGCCTGATACCATTTACAACTCCGTTTTCTATTTCAAAGTAGTAGATAAGTAGAATGTCGTATTTTCACACTTTCACATTCTATTTCCCTTGACTTCTCATTTGTGTTTCTATCTTATCCTGTTCTATAACTCTCTAGCAGCACGTAGGTACATTTTTCTCATGACTTGGAGGGTTTTCTAAAGAAAGAAAAGGACTACAGAGCATAATGTGCAGCCACCAGTCTGTAGCTCTGATAGTAGTGTATATTGGCCGGCTGCTACTTCGAAGTCCTTTGTGCGTCGGTAGCAAGAAAACAAATGCAGCATGTTGCCACAGTAGCTATGGTAACTACTGGTTACTACTGTGGTGGTGTTACTCCCACGGGCGTGATTTGCTGTTTGCACTTCACTCAGCTCGCCCACCAGGCTAGTTCGAGCTTGTTTCTCTGCGCTGCCCCGGGTCGCTGGCTGCGCTGCCCCGGGTCGCTGGCTGCGCCTCAGCTGTGGGGCTACAGAGAGGTGTAGCGGGAAGCAGCTGGCCTAAGGTCGGAGGTTGAACCAAGGCCAAGGTGGTGGTGCCTCGGGTTCAGAGACGCTTTCCAGGGTTCGCCAGTTCCAAAATATCGCTGATCCCCAATGAAAACACAGACCTCCATTTGAGATAATTTTGTGGTAACACATTATAATTCAAAATAACCACTATAATATATAATATTTAATCTAAAGGCGCTGTATAAATAAAGTTATCCACTTTAAATATAATCATAAAACATGATAAAGTTCTTTATAGTTATTATTAAGCTGAAATATTAAACTACCTTATTATATAACCTGGTCATAGTGTATGTGAATGTATATTATTACTCATTGAAAGCATCCAAATACCAGTTGAGTAACTCCAAATCACATTATAATGCATTATGACCGTTTTTATAATGCATTGCTAACTATGAGAGTTATACACTATGATCCTTGCAGAAAACCTAAGTGACTTAGCAGCAATTCTACCCTTTAACCTTCTAAGTCATTATACAATGCTTTATTATTTGTCATAATGATTGATATAAAGCATTGTGAATACTTAAGAGTACTTATAATTCAGATGATACACTGTGAAAAGCAGGTATTATAAGTAGTGCTTTATAAGTGTGTGGATAATGCATTATGCACAGTGAAAGCTAATTGGTCAGGTGAACAGGTGATTCAGTTCAGCCCATCAACCAATCCAACCCATAATTGATCACAAAATAGCAATATTATAAACAAATACTAAAATATAAACAATTGGACAACGTAAATCACCACCTCTGATATGCATGGCTCTTACATCTTTTTGTCCGATTTTTCATCACCAACAAATACAAAAATTGATAATGGCTAATGCCAGAGTGTTGACTGTTTCCTTTGGCATTGCACAGCCAAAAATACCCTCTGAACATATCATACAAAATACCCTCTGCTGCTGCAACATTACAAAACCAACCAAGTGCATCTACCAAGCCTTTCTTTAACTAGCTGACTTAGAGCAGGGCCTCTGTGCTATTAGCCTGCCGAGCAATAAGTGAACAGCCGCCTGCCTGGCCTGTGTGTGTTTGGCCAGCGGTGTGTGTTGGCCTGTCTCCAACACGCTGCCTGTCTGCCTTCTCCAGATCCATATGCTGAATTATTGATTAAGCCGTGGTCACAGAGAGAGAGATGCAGAGGGAGAAAGCGATCGAGACCCAGAAGGAGGGGAAATTACATTGAGGGAAGTAGGTGCATTCGGAAGAGAAGGCAGGGTGCCGAGGAGGAAGGGAGAGGGAGTTATAGAGAGAAGAGAGGAGAGAGACAGGTTAAAGAAATAGGAGCCTCCCTCACTGAACTCAACACGGATCAGCAACACCAGATACTTTTATTTATTCAGACTCTGGCTGCTGAGCATGTGAACAAGAGCCTCAGCTGCGACAGGAACACACTGTGCTCTCTGCCTGCTCACCTCCGACTGCCGGACTGTCCCATTATAGCCGGGGGAGACACACACTACACCGAGAGACAGAGAGGGGGGATTTGCTATTTGAGATGTCATAATAGTCAGGAGAGATTATTTTACATGTTTATATTTATCTACTTGATTTTAGAATAGGGTTGGAGTTGGAGGTCCCAATAGGTTAAAAAAATGTTTTTGCCGTGCCTTGGTTGAGCATTAACTCAAGCATTATTAGTTTATCAGCAAACATGCTAGCTAGTACTAATTATGTCACTCCAGATCTGTCTCTACTGGATTGTATGTCATGCTCTTTGAGTTGCGTGATGTGGGCTTATGGTAAAGGATGCATGTATAACCAGCCATGCGCTGTCAATGGCTATATATATAGGCAGCAAGGGGCCCTATTATGCATATCCGATATCCTATCGTGTTAATATGTAGTGCCTCTACTGTGACATGTCTCCATGCTTTCATGTTAAAAAAAAGCTCTTTATTTTTCTCATACTGCCTGTGTTACGGTGTGTGCAGGAAGCAGGACCCAAATGCAGATTAAAGTGTCAAAAAGATCTCCTTTATTTCAAGGCTATACTAGAAACAAAGACAGAACAGAACACTCACCGAAGACCAAGTCAAAACACAAGACGAACCGACAAAGACAGACAGAATAAACAGAACTTAAATACACACAAGACTAATCATACAAACAAGACACAGGTGAGGAGGGAGGAGAAAACACAGGGACACCACACAATCGGGTAATCAGACACACCAGGGAAACTAACGACAGGGAACCACAGACAGATCTAAAGACAAAACACAACGCAAACAGAAAACCAAAGACAGATCGAGACAAGACACAACGCAGACAGAAACAGGCAAGACAGGAGGTGAAGACCTTTCAAAATAAAACATGAAACAAAAGACAGAAAAAGACAAGACAAAATACAATAAAGACAGATCTTGACAGCCTGTGCTGCAGCACCTCTTTTCACCCTCTGTCTGAAACCAGAGCCCAGTCTGCTCTGATTGGTTAGCTAGCCGGCTGTGTTGTGATTGGTCAACTGCTTAGAGATGTCTCACCCCTCAACCGTACAATGAGTTGAAGAGCAAGCCAATAGAAGCGCAAGTGTTACGTAGTGATGTCACTCTGTTACAGAAGTAAACAAAGGAATAGCAGTGGTAAATATTAAACCAATTATGACTCAAATAATATTTAAAATGTTAAGTACATTTTTTAGAACCATGGTTTCTGATCCACAAGAGTCAGTTCAAAATAATGAACTGTTATATTAGGTCTGTTGAATACTGTTTGTAGGCCGGTACTTCTCTTCAGCACAACAATACTTCATGCAAAAGGATATTTTCAGATATTTTGCCTTTACTAAATATTGCACTGCGATTGGAATAATGCACTAGTTCATATTGCGATTTTGATGGTGCGTTACATATTTAATGGTGCTATTCCATGGAAGTGTTTGCTGTCATGATGCATACACTGTAGCATTGCTATTGTAAACTCATCCTGAAGTGCACTAGATATACTGATCTGCTTTACTAGATTATAGCTTTCATTGCTTTTCCGTTTGCCTAATCATGAAATTATGATTAAATTGAACTGTAACACTCAGGCTCAATTACTACATGGAAGGAAAGGGTTTTGTAGTTGGCCCGGCAACTTCTGTCAGGGGCTGGGAGAAACATTAGCTTGCACAAACAAACTATATATTTATAACAGGAAGCCTGCAGAGGAGCGTGAGCACTGATTTCCAAATCTACTCACTGGGGTTTGAAATGTGTCAAAAACTCCATGATCTCTGTAGGCTAATGTTGTGAAGACATTTCAGAGCAATTTGCACTCACCACTTTATGTACCACGCAGAAATAACATCAACTCTTGACAGTGTTAGCAGTTAAAGAGCTCATGATGTTCACTCTCAGAATCAGAATCAGAAAGATTCTCGAAATAATGGAGGTTTATATTGAAGCTAATGTCCTCCTGAGAGACAGTGAAAAACAACACATGAAGAACTTTAGAGCGCTTTGAATGAGTTATAGTAATGTAAAGTAGATAATGGATTAAAGTGGTGTCAGCGTTTGGTAATGTGTTCCACAGTAAGCATAGTATATCTTTCCGGATTTCATAATAAAGGCCAAAAAGCTGGAAGTGTTAAAGTCAGTGATGCACACTCCTGAGTCATTCTGTCTTTGAAGCCCGTTTAATGCTTAGTGAAGCAAGGATAAATGTTGCTGTAGTGTAAGTATTGATCTGATTGTTGCTGATGAACTAATACTTGTGTGTCTTTGCTGTGGCTGCAGTCGATGCAGTCTTCCAGAGGCTCTCCCTCCCTGTGGCTGAGAAACCAGCAGCAGCAGCAGCAGCATGTCCCGCGTCTCCTCCACCGCCAAGCGCTACACTGGCCCTTCCTACAGCAGCCACTACAGCTCCTATGGCTCCTCCCTGACCCCAGGCCTTAGCTCCTACAGCGACCGGTCCTCCTACAAGTCCCCCACCTCCTCTTCCTCCACCTACAAGTCTCCCATCTCCTCTTCCTCCACCTACAAGTCCCCCATCTCCTCTTCCTCCACCTACAAGTCCCCCATCTCCTCTTCCTCCACCTACAAGTCCCCCATCTCTACCTCCTCCTCAGGTTACTCCTCCAGCTATCTGAGCAGCTCGGCCGCCCGCAGCCGCAACTACAGCACCTCCTCAGAACCTGACCGGGGTCGCACCATCCCACGTACTGACATTCTTGGGAGCAGCAGCCTCAGCAGCAGCCTCAGCAGCAGCCGCCGGAGCGAGAGCCTCAGCAGAACCCCCATCAAGAGCTACGGCGGGTCGGGTCTGAGCGGGGGGTCAGCGTACACCGGCTACAACTCTTACTCTTCTTCCTCGGCCCAGTCCAGCTACCTCTCTTCACCGTCGGCCTCCAGCATCTCACTCAATCGACGGAAATCTGTCTCCCAGACTGACTTGAGCAGGGACCTGGCCTCTCTGGCCCTCAGTGATGCCTCCTCCTCCTCATCCTCCAGCCCGTCTTCTTCCAGCAGTGCCCTGCGGAGCTACCGCAGTCGGGCCACCGATGTGGCCAACTCGTATGGTGCGAGCTCCCGTATCGGCTACTCGGGCCTGTCGCGGAGCTCTACTCAGGAGGCCCTCTCGCGGAGCTCCACCCAGGAGGCCTTCAGCAGCAGCAGAGCATACAGCTCTTCATCATGGGAGCCGAGCAGCAGCAACAGGGTGTCCGACTCCCCAACCAGGGACTCCACGGTAAGAGAATGTTCTTGGTGCTCATGCTGGCTTGAAGCTTGTTGATTTGTTTGGGGTTCAATGCTGCAGATTGGATCAGTATCAAAGGGTAAGGCCGAATGTAGCCGTAGCTGGGCACTTTTCTTTAGTTTCACACACTTTGTAAAGCCCATCAATGTTTAAGGCTTCCGAGAGTACTGGATTTGACCAAATGGGGGCACTATTGTTCAAATTAAATGTAAAGCATTTGAAGTCCTGATATAATAACCTGACATATCTCATGTTTAGAGGGTTACTTTACAAATGAAATCTGTTACAATAACTAGTTACCTAAATATAAAAGTAACCTGATTACTTTCTGTTACTATTGGATTACCTCAATATCCAATTTAACCAAATAAACACACAACAAAGAACAATGTGACCTTAGAAAAGGAGAACACAAGATCAAAAATGCTATAATTGATAGGAAAACCTGCCTTTCGTTAAACATAATAAGGAAGTAGCCTATACACCAACACTGAAACACATGAGCACAAACTACAGTTTAAAAAACCCAGAAATAAAATCTGAGCTGACAGAAAATGCTTCGTTTTAGTTTAATACACACATACAGCTCACACACATTGGTTCATTTTCAGCAAAGAAAGTGAAAACCATAAATCAGATTCCGGCAGTAGGCGTATAGATTCACACTTAAAATATAGAACAGTACAGCTTACAGAGAAGGAATCAAATCTGATCGTTTTACAAGAAACAATATGCTCTTTTGAGTTTTTTAGTCACATTGTAATCCTGCTAGTAATCCCTAATTTATAGGTAAGTAATCTGATTATGTCTTTTTTTAATGTAACTGTTAGGGAATACAGTTACAGATGACCTAACACTGTTAACTTTAATCCGTTACCAATACGTCCGAAACCTGCTGATTCCATTTTCTCTACAAGGCTATAATAATATAAAATATTGAATGAGGTTTTTTTTTTCATTTTATTCAGATTTCAGTTTTTTCAGAATTTGTTTGCTATTGTTTGTTTATCTGCCTTTAGCTTAAGTATATTTATAGGTCATCACAATGCTTTAGTTTGAGTTTTTAGAGGTTTTTACAGTAGTAGTAGTTTCCACGTTTATGAGACGTATCTGACCCCTACCCAGCAACTAGAGAGATGACACCTGTCAGATGGAGCTGCTAGGCTATGATTGGCTGGGTCTGTAGGCCACTAGCCTCATATCTGAGCTTTGTATTAATGACCCAGCTTCCTCTAGGCAGGTCAGAAAGCACAACTGACCCACTTCCTCTCAGGATAAGTCCAGATCACCGCTTACATGAGTGGAGGAGGAGGGGGAGGGGGAGGGCGGGGGGTGGGTAGAGAGCAGGGGAGAGTGGAAGTTAAGATGAGTGGATAAGAGAATTTGGGTTTGTTCTAAGTACCATTTATTGATCAGATGCACTTACTATTCATCCTGTAGTGCAGTTGTTATTGGTTGCCTCTCCTTATGTTGATGTGTAGCAGATTGAAGTGATGAGCCCAAGCTTCCGCTAACCAAGCCTTATTTCAGGGTTGGTCGCTAAAATAAAAAAATCTTAACAAAGAACTGAATTGGTATGCCCCGTTAGCTTACCTGGTTGATCATGGACGCAATGTATCAAAGCTGAGTCCTTCCTGTTATCGAATAAAGCAAAAATGACATCACTATGTAACATGTGCGCTTCTATTGGCTCGATAGCGCTCCAACACATTGTACATGATAGGCTAAGGGGCAGGACATCTTTAAGTGGTTGCTCAATTACAAAAAAGCTGGCCAGCTAACAAATCAGAGAAGACTGGGCTCTGGTTTCAGACAGAGGGTGAAAAGGGCCGAACTCATGATCATACTTATACCTATTATGTCCAAAACTAGTGAAACATGTCCAAAGTGATGCTTTTGAATGTCTAAAAGCCAAATATATTCCCTTTAATATTATGTGAAACAGAGAAAAGAATATAATCTCGATATTTAAGAGGCTGCATATTTTCTGACAATTCTGCATGAACAATTATTTAAAGGATTACTGGGTTATCAAAAATAGTAAAGGATTATATTTCTGTCAATCAGCTTATCAAAGAAGCACTTAATACAACACAAAGTGCAATACAAACAAGTAGTTAATAATCATTTATTGCATCAGGAGGCATTGAATCAAGCAAATCCTTTTATAATCAGTTCTTTTGAGTCGTTTTTAAAGGAAAAATGCTAAATGTTAGCTTGTTCCAGCATCCCCTTAGTGAGAATTTGCAGATTTGTTGTCTTGTATAACTCTATATTGAAATAATGAAATAAATGCACAAATTCAAATGTCCTTACACAGCCACTCCTGAGAAACGATTTAATCAGCACGATTAATTAGATTCACCTGTGCACGTTTACCTTGGGTGTGCTTTAAATCAAACAACCATCTGAAAATGTTGCATAATTAGTTAGTAAAGCGTTGGATGATGTTGTGTATGGTGTGTATGGTGTATGTACGTGTACCATGTATGTGTGTATATGGTGTATGGTGTGTTGTTACTCTCAGGACTTACACAAACTGCTGTACGCACTCGAATGACTCGAGCATATGGAACTATATTAACATCGTGAGGTATACTTGACCAAATAAACCCCGCTGTACGTTTCCTCATCAGTCATGTGCTTCTATTTAGTTCTACAAGTCTGCATTCAGAAATAGATAAACGTGACCTTACACAACCCTTCACAATGAGTGGTGACATTTGAGGGTTATTTCTTCTAAAACAAACACTGAATGAAATCATGCTTTGTTGCGTGCAAAAAAAAGCACATTTTTGAGCCTGCAGCTATAAACTGCGAGTTCACACCAGAGTACTGTTACCCGTACTTTCCCCGTTTAGTTCCGATAGTGTCTGGAATTTCGCGTTCACACCAAAAAGAGTACTTAGTTCCGAGAACTTTTACCCCCATTTTTAGTGCCTGCTAGAGAGGTGGTACTATCCTGAGAAAAAAGTATCAATTTCTATTGGCTGGCGAATTGCAAACCACGCCCCGTAAAACTGAGAAAAGTTTTGTGAAGCCGCCATTGTATTTGCTGGCATTAGCATGTTTAGTATTAGCATTAGCAACGTAGAAAGACTAACTTATGGCAACACAAAAAAAAACATGGGAGCGGTGGAGTGATGAGGAGGTTTTGGCGTTCTGTCGATTTACTCGAAAGGCTTCAGTAAATCTAAATACAATATCAAAGTAATGTAACCTGACTTCTTTTAGACTACCTCCATATCAAATGTAATGCGAATAAATACAAGAGAAAATAAATATCATTAGGATTTTTAAGATTTTTACTTAAGCGTAGTGTAAGACAACAGAACAATGTAACCTCAGAGAAAGAGAAAACAATATTTTATATATTTAGAATTAAAAATAGGTTAAATTATAGACTAGCTATGTATAACTACCACAGAAAGGTATAGTTGACAATTGTTTCACTTTAATACATTAATTAAAAGCAAACACAGTATTCTTAGTTAATAAATCAGTTGTCCACCTACTGCATTTAAAAATATATATTTAAAATAAAGAAGAATAAAAGTAGGCTAAATGAAAACCGTCAACCTTTATTATATTGATATTTATTTAAAAATGTATTGAATTTGAAAATCCGCTAGTAATACCCATTTTTATAAATGGACCCGTAATCTGATTACGTCTTAACCATGGACCATTAGCTAATTGAGTGGTGCAGGAATGAGTCCTCAAACCCAGAAATGACTTAGCATTTTACTACTTCCAGTTTGTCTCAAGAAAATCTGAAATAAAGTCAGTGGTTAACAACAGCTGAAGAGATGTTCACGTTTTGTTCTACGATATAAAGTTATGTCAGTAAATACCCCACTTGTGCAGGTCCGAAGCTTCTATGTGTCATAAAAACGAGGGTTGCTAAAAAGTGACTAAAATATATTACAAAACGTCCTGCTGAAAAAAACGTGTGGGATCATTAACACGTGTTGGCCACAAAGCTTGTTTTCTGCAATATACCGAAATCCAAATGGAGACAAGTTTAAGCTAGATGTCTATTCTTATGAAATCCATCAGGTAATCAACACCTATCCATGGAGCACAGACTGAGTAGCTTCAACTGGATGTCCCCAGCTGGGCTGTTTGTCCTGCTGATTAACCCCAGTCCCCTGTTAGCTCACTCCCTTTAATCCCCCTTTCACACAGTGCAGGGCTTCTTCACTGATTATTGGAGCTCTAATGGTACGATGGACCGAACACATCCACTCTATTCACAAAGCTCGCAGTCAGCAGATCTTGCATACAAACCAAGAGTATGGTATGTGTGGAAATGTCAGGAAAGATGTTGTGACTGATGAGTGTCGAAATGACAACTTGACCACTCAGTGACCTCGCACCATGTCCTTGTGGTCAGCCATCCTCAGGCAACGCAGCGGAGTGGTGCCCAACATTGTTCTGCAACTATCAAATATTCTCACAACTGACATTTACAGTAATTGATTGCTATTTTGCTATGGTGACGAGGATTTTATGTTTGATATCATAAAAGACTAAAGAATACTCAACTTTGATTGGCTTAAACCAGGGAATCTTCTCCATTTTATCTTAAAAAATACTTAAAGATGAATCAATTCACAATAAAGTTGCAAACAAATTGCTTTTAACTAAGTAGAGTTGACATTTCTTTAAGAAATATTATTTATTTGTGCTTAAATAAAAAATATATATGATACAGTATATTTAATTATGTATTGAATAAGGAGAGTGTATATTAGTGAAGTAGTTGCCATCCATTTTGACTGTTTACTGTTACAGATATTAGCAATTATTAAGCAAATCCTCAATTGAAGATGTACTTATAAACAGTTAAATATATGTTTTGGGGTTTATTAAATTAAATATCATCATTTCACCATATGGCGCGTTAAAGCTGTATGTACAGTATATATATCCCTGTACCACTTCCTGGCTCAGTGAAGTTTCCAGCGGGCCATTTTCAGCTTTGTTACAGGTCTTGAAATAAGTTAAAGGCAAAAGAAACAATTAAAATAATACGACGATGAGTTAACTACATCTAATGACAAACCAAAACTGTTGCACTGTAGCCTAACTAACACTAGTTCTTATGTTGTTGTTGTTTTTCAATGTTTAAAGTCACGTATGCTCTCCTAAAATAGGTTTTGCAAAACAAGGTTAACCCATTTTCACAAGCTAACAACAGGAACATATAACACAAATAGCAGCTGCTGGTGCCTCATCCTCCTGTTCATGGCGTGCCATGTTTCTGATGGCAAGCTGTCTGACATGACTATTATTCTTGTTCTGCCTGTTTCTCATGCATGATATTCAAATAGACCAGGACACATACAAAACAACAAACACATGTTTATGGCTTTACTTAGCATATCATTATATGTATCTGTTTTTGGCATACCTTTGTTAGCACGCCTTGTTAGCTTGTATGCAGTATTTCAGTATCACATTTTCCTCTCGTTCCACCTTCGAGCATCTCATTCATTTCTTTCATTTCGTCAAACTTATTGTCGAGTCAATACTATTTGGTCCGACTGTTGGTTCCCCACCTTAGTCAGAAAGGTCATGGTTGTTCTTTGTCAAATATAGGGGCCGGTTCGTTAGTGACTTCGTTATTCATTTATACGTTATTATGAATTGACTTGATTGTGTTTGTCGGTCAGTGTGTGGCATTTCCTTCAGGGCGATGATTTTAACATTACTATTCAAGATTCAAATATTCAAAGGCTTTATTGTGTCATTTGCACAATATAGCTACAGTGTAGTTATGGCAAATGAAAAGTCCCAGGCTCCTTCTTAAACAATGCAACATAAATGTATAGAACACATAAAACAATAACAAATAGTGCAAGAAGAACAGAACAGAAATCAGTATCACAATATTATTTTTCAAAAACAGAGCAATGATGCTTTGAAGCCAATTATATCTATACATCCATTTTCTAGCAGCAGCCCAGCAGTCCTTTGTGCCCCATTCTTGGAGATCTCCAAATAATTGTAAGCTTAGGAAACATCATTTACTATAGTTTTTGGAGATTAGTGGACCGTATAATTAGGGCCAAACCTGCTGACGTATACTGAGTTTTCCAAAGGGCAGAAACCCTCATCAAGTCATGCACGATGAGTCTAGCCGAACGTTTAGGACTACTTTGGGAGCTTTGGGTCACTTCCCAAAGCTCATAAGGTTAAAGAGCTTTGCTTTGTGGATCTGCTTCCCCCTTCACCGCCACAGTCAATGGGTGCATTACTAAAGGGGGAAAAGTATACAAGTGTGTGCCGATGCTCAGGAAAACTCAAAAGTGACTTTGAACACTAACAGCGGTTTCATCTGCCTAGTGATTGTTGCTAGGTAGAATGGACAAGTTATGTTTTCTCTAAACAATTGCCAAGATTACACAATTTATCATAGCCAGAAACTGTGACATTTGAAATTATAATACACTTTTACATTTCCTAGTACACATTTTGAGTGACAAACACTAAATACAAATAATGATCTAACCTTGAAGTAGTTATACCTCAATGTAATTGCTTTATTCTGCATATCTATCAATCATTGAATCAAACATTATTCATACTGTATAGCCCAATATCACCGAAACATGCGCCTCAGGGGGCTTTACAGCCTGCACGGCATAAAAACCCTCCTTCCTTTGATTTTGCACCGCACAAGGAAAATCTCTTTCAAATGTTTCCAGTATTTGTAATATTAATGAGGCGTAAGAAGAAACACCCTGGACTGCTAGTACTACCTGATATCCAGCTACTGAACTGAAGACTTTGTTCTGTTCTGGAACCCTCCTACATGCTCTCCTGAAATGTTCCATTTACTACATATTACGTAATGTGAGCAATTCTCCTCAGTGTTGGTTAAGGAATGCTATGCCCCTTGTAGGAATGTAGAATAGGGGCTTAGAATGGCTATAAACAACAGTGAACGGTTTAAGTTGCTGTGCTAAGAAACATTTACACCCAGGTTACATTTAAACATGACTGAATAGAGTGTCATTCTAATGTGCCAGTAGCTTAAGGAATAGTGCAGCAATCCCTAGGTAATTACACTCTGACTTCTCCTACGTAACATTGCCCAGAGACTGCTTATGTCCCGTTTTAATACCGCTTAGCTCTTTGTATCAGATATCACAACACAAACATTAACTCACTGCCCCCGTCGCTCACTTTGTAGTTTTCCACCTCAAGGATTAAGACACACACTCGCACACACACACACTGGTGATGGAATGTGCTCCTTGGCTGTTTGTTGTGTACACACGCTCGAGCCTGGGTCATGAGATTGCTGCAGTCGCACTCCCTTCACTCCACACAGCCTTCCAGCTAAAATCGCCCACCCTGTAAACACTGTGCATTTCAATCCTTTCGCTAAAGACTGTACAGAGATGAATCTAGTATTTAAAGGCAACAGAGGGCTGACTTTCATGAAAGAAAGTATCATTTCTGTTGGGAATGTTGGTGACCCTGAACTAGACTGCTTATGAGTGGTAAGGGAGGCACAGCACATTCTGTTGACTTTCTTATTTACTAAGTCTTACTCCATCACTTCTGAAACTGTAAAAAATGTCTCGACCATCCAGCAGTTTTAAATCTGTCATAGAGACTTACAGGTCATCAGGTGCTTGTATTGCCTTGTGTAACCACCAGCAGTACTCTAACATGCTTCACCTAACGTTTCCTTAACTACTACATTGGACCGTTTAAAATGCCACAATAACCATAATTCACTAAAAATAGATATAAACACTGTTTCTTTATAATTTTGTACACAATTGAACACGTCACTTGACCTAAAAAATAAAGATTCAATACATGTATTATTTCTCAATATCCCAAATGTTGAAAAACGACAACGATTAAGTGAAAAACACATGAGTTTGTTGCCCTGATATTTTCATAAATCTTCTTATTATTCATAATTTATCATTTCTGAGTACAACATTGTAGGGATCTCTGCGTTAAGGCCCTTACACCGTTTTATATTGTTATTTTATATAAAAAATAGTCATATTATAACAACACTTCAACCCCTAAAGAATGCCATATGACCTAAAAAATTCAAATATTATGCCTGTTTCGTAGTGTAAGATTGTTTTAGCTGTTTTACAAGGTAGCCAATGGTGAATTAGTGTAAGTTTAGGATATTAACATTATTTTTAAATATTATTCACACTTTTCTGTGCAAATTAGTACACATTCCAACAAAAATGGCCAACAAATCTATTTATTGATGTTTTCCTACATGCAGGATGTTTATTTGGACTTTTGACTGCCAATACTTGGGTTATGTTTGCTGGTTTAATGCAGATTTGCATCAGACATCCTTCATCAACCTCTTATTGTGACGGTGTCGACTAAACCCCTTGTTCTCTGAGCTGCTGGTGAATCACCGGAACCTCATTAAAGACCCTTTTTAGGTCTGAACAATCTAATTTTAGAACCACTGGATCAGATTGTAATAAATCACAGCCCTGTGTTGTCAGCTGTGTGACATATGTGTTGTGTTTACCATGCTGTCACATTGATAGCATATAGTGATCATGGCCAGGACTATAGAGGTTAGTTTTCGGACATGATCCTATCGGAGATGAGTAATCTCCTTGAACCACACAGTATTAGACCTTCAGGTTGTTCCAACAGCGTGGAGGAGGATGGACTGTGACGTAGGCAGCCCGGCTGGAGGCGTCGCTGACGTTTGTTGTAGGCTGACTTTTCCGCGAGCCAAAAGGGGCGGAGCTTTATTCTTGTAAAACGGAATCGGCACACAATATGCATTATTGCCACTTATTTGCTGACACCTGCGTAGGCTAATACTGCAGTCAGTATGTGTGTGTTTTTTAGGTGTTTTCGCTCTATATAGTAGTAGTATAATTTAAAGGCAAAGCTACAGGTCCTCTATTCGGCGTGATTTGTGAGGTTGCTGCTGTTACATGACTGAATGAATGAATGCCAGAGACCAAGGGAAACGTAGTGAAACGTCTTGCTATAGAAAAGGGCTGAACACAGGAAACCTTCTCCTCCGCCTGCATAACTCGCACCGGGTCGTTGGCTTCGTTCCTCCGCCAGCATGCCGAGCATGCGACAGTCATACACGGTGACCGTACCTGAGGAGCCGCCGACTGCAGCGTTCCCCTTTCTGAAGCAGGAGATGCGGAGAAAAGGCAGCATGTCCGGCTCGATGCTGGTGTCCACTTTCGTAGGGCTCCTCATTAACCAAGCCAAGGTAAGAGGTTGTGCTACGCTCCGTTATCCCGGCTCTGTCTCACCAAACCCCATTCAAAAATCAGGACATAAGGTTTATCGCATTATGTCTTAATGGGCAGAGCTAAATTGTGAATTCCATCTATCGTATGTCACTTAAATACTCGCAGTCGGTGGTAACACGTTAAACGTACTGTTAAATAATGGCTTTATACCGTTTAAAGGGAAATGCTTGGAAAGTCTGCTTGGACAAAATGTGAACAATAATTGACTGCATATCCTGTGGAAGAGTTTAAAATGTCTCGCAGGCAGAGATAATATAATTCTGAATAGAACACAGGTGTTTTTTCTCTTATGTTGTCACATATCTAGTGAGAGTCTCGGTGTAATGTTTGAGTGAGTCATCTGTGAGGGTAAGCCGGGTTTTTAAGCCGCTGTGTTCCGCTGTACCAGGATCAGTAGGCCTGCACTGGCAGGTCAACAGTTACATAACGACCATTTAATCCCCCTCATAACCTACAGCTGTTCTTACTATACTGCTCTTATGTATCGCAACTCTTTAATGGGAATACATTAAGACATAACCCATTTTGACGGGGTTTTCTTTAAGCACTGGAATATGTAGGGTATCTGTATGTTGCCTCTGGCTGTTGCCATATGGACACAGCGACAGATAAAGACAATTCTGAGTACACTAAAAAATGTATCAAAAAGCATTTCTGTGGAAGCCAGTTCAGCCTCAAGACAAAAAAGCTAGAATTGCAATACTTTTAATTATAAGTAGTTATTGAAGTTTTGCACTAAGCTTGTAGGTTTTTGAATTTACAATCTCTAATATCTCCACGGGTCGTAGGTATAAAATGATTTCCCTGAGTTATTATTTTAAAAGCAGAAGACACTTTTTAATATATTTGTTGATTCATGCAGGGCATTATATTTTCTCCAATAAACCAGGTAGACTAGTAGCCCGATAGCACAGATTTTACTGTGGATTTGTACGCTGAATTAGATCCTGCAACACTGGAATGTTTAACGTAATGAAAAGCTATTTGCCTATACATTATGCTGGCAATAAACCGATATCCTCACCTTAAATGTGTACTAAAATGGGTCTGGTGCTTTGCATGACACTCACTCTCCTAAATGATGTATTCTTTGCCTTACAGCTGCCGTTACTGTCCAAACCATGTGTGGATGTATGGAGGTTAAAATGAAGTGTTTGGTAAAGTTTCATTAAATAGCCTAGGCTACAAGCTGTTCTAATATGAGTATGAGAAGAAGAAAAGGCTTTTAGTTTTGTGAACATTAGAGCCTCGCTAGTGCAATTGTGTGTGTTTGTGTGTATGCACCTAGGTTACAGCGTGGTGTGGAGCTGCTGTGTTCCAGCTTCTATTATGCAAGGAGAAATCACATTAGAATACACTTTAGTGCTGGGCTGGCAGCTTGGCACGCTTTCCGTGTTGTTGTCAGCGTCCACCTGCTCCTCGTATCCCGTCCTTCCCTTTTCTGTTGCTCATCAAACGTCCTTTACTTCTACCTCACTGCAGACCTCTACAAGCATGGCAAGGAAATGCAATGTTGTATCAATACAAGGACAGCAAATATAGGTATTTTGTTATAAACAAGTGATTATTGCAATTACATATTAGTTATCTCTGCTTTTTCTGTATGGTGTTTTGGGTAAAGTCAGCTGGAGTCCAATTTCATAATTAGCTTAATCATTTCTACCCCTATTTTCAACATTATGATGTTGAATATGTTAAATTACACTGGAAATTATACATAATGAGCAAAATAACAATAAGAAAAGAACACTCATACATAACAAACACAACAATATAATAATTAAATAATAATAATGAGTGACAACAATTATTAATATGATTCCCTTCATGAATTCAAATAATCACAGTACCAATACATATAGAAACAACTATATCCGTGACAGGTGAAATAAATTCATGTGTGCAAATACTTTAAAAAGTGTTCAAAACACAAAAACAGGTTTCAAAACAATTGGGATATATGGAGGTTTAAACATTGGAATGATGTATATGATGTTGAATGCTAGCTCGTGTACAGATTTCATTCAAAACGTGCCTGTGTAATCATTCTTGTTTGTATTTTCCCATAAAACCGAAATACCAAAATGTCATAGATGTAGTGCTATGCTTATTGACTTGTTTTAAACCAAAGACAATATTGCCAGCAAGAGCCTGAGTGTGAAACACTGGCACTGTCTTCAATGGGAGTAACTTGGCAGTAGATATTTCACATGAGGATATCATGTGTGGTATTCACAGTATACAATGTTACCTATAATGGGTTGGCTCTGCGTTACACATTTGGTTATTGTCTGTGTTCTTGTTGGGCCTATGGTGTGATCTTTCAGTGCAGTGCTCTGAGACACAGAGGCCCATGCAGGCTGCAGCAGAATGTAAATGCTGTCTCTTAGCTAGCAGTTCACTTTGCTACCATTGAGGGTGAATTGTTTTCCTGCTAGAGAAACACTTACCATTGGAGATGTGTGAACAGGAACAGGCCGGTTATCTAAGAAGCCAATACATTGTTTTTCCACATGCATGTGACTTTTAGTTGATACCTGCTGGGTATAGACGCTGTGTGAAAAGCCTCTTCTCACTGCCACATTTCTTTTTAAAAAAGCAACAACAAAACATGCATAATACATAACAAACACAACAATATAATGACAGTGTAAACCCACATAAAGGAAAGTAAATATATAAATAGAATAAAATAACATATGCTAAAAGGAAATGACGGGTGACAATTGAACATAGAAAGTATTAAAAAATATTAATATAAAACAGAATAATTACATTTATTATTTGGGGAAAATGTTCATCCAGAACTGCTAATGTAATGTTTAAAAGTCATTTTAAATTAATGTCAGTAGACTTTAGTCTATTTTGTATATTAATAGGATGCTTTAAGGGATTCAAATCACAGTACAGTACAGATACATTTAGAAACTAATATATACACAACTTTTGCGAATACTTACACTTATAAATATAATTCTTATTTTCATTCAGAACACAAAAACATAATGATATTAAAAGAATCCCTTTTAGGAATATTTAGGTTGACAGTACATTTAGAAAAAAAACATGTATGTGATAGGTGAACATCTTTAGAATGTTGAGGTTTCGCAAAACATTTTGGATATTGGTTAACACAAGTGTGAAAAGCTTCTTCTTACTGCTATTTTTTTCTCAAACATGACTCACAAACAACTCACAAAAAATGTATAATAAATAAAATAAAATACCGTGTGACAAAAATACATTTATTAGGATCCCTTTTGGAATTCGACCGGTCGATCGCAAAGGTAGTGTGAGTAGATCGCATGGCATTGAAAAAAGTTAGCCTATCATCCATCCTTACTATGGCATTTGCCACTTGATTGACGTACAGGTAAGCCAGTCTGAGTTGTATTGTGCCATACGGGTTCATGCCGTTATGAGGGGGCCTCACCTCCTCATCTGAAGCGCAAATGCGGCGCACTATTATGCGCTAATGCCGCGCAATTAGTGTAAGCGTGCCACAGATTATCCGCCGTTTAGTCCACTAGCACCAAGGCAATTACAAGACATTGTACCAGCAGAGCTCAGAAGATGCCTCTTGTCACACATACATACACACAAACACACACACACTTTCACGGTTAGGCAGTTCTTTTTTTCTGGTTTTTGGCTAACACAGTTCTGTGTGCTGTTATGTTCAATCATCGTTCTTATGTTGAACGTGAATACATTTACTTTGAAAGTAATTATGGGACGTATTTCTTCTTTCATAGCAATTTTCCTTCATACTTTCTTACCGTGAAATAGGTCTTAAATTCTATTCAAAGTGGTCTTAAAAAGTCTTACGGCCCCTACACACGGTGGCGTGCGTTGCCGCTTCAACGCTTCTGCCCATTCACTTTGAATGGGGTGACGTCACGATTCGCCGAACTGCATTGTGGGAGCAAAGCATAGCTTCTCTCGAGGTGCTCGCTGCAAAAGTAGAGCAATGTTCTACTTTTGCCGCCTCGACGGAGGCGTCAGCCAATCAAATCCCTCGTATGTAGATCTGACAGTACAAGCAGTAGCCAATCAAACCGGGTGTATGTTGGGAGAGCCAGACCGCAGTTATTTCCCATATGTCAACAAATGGAGGAGAAAATTATCGTGGCGGTAGGGAATCACCCGGTACTCTATGACCAGTCCCTCTTTACATACAGGGATACAAACCGGAGGAGCCAGGCATGGGGGGAGGTGGTAGAGACAGTGGGTGAAACTGGTAGGTTTTCGCTTGTTTGGGGAGTTTATATCCAGTGTACTTCGTTTGAATGGACAGCTAGCAAGCATAGACAGTATATTTAGCTAGCATGGATGTAGCATGAATGCTTTGCTTTGTATGTCCGGGGCGGGACATTCATGTGATTGGTTGTTGGTCGTGTTGCTCGCGGTGACTCCCCAAGCTCAAGACACGCCCACCGCCAAGCGGCAATGCACGCCGCCGTGTGTAGGGGCCGTTACGGTACGTCCACACAGCAGCTTTTCAAAAATCTTGAAAATCTTGGAGCTGGGCGTGTCTGACAGCTTGGGGATTTTTTGCGAGCAATGCGACCAACAACCAATCACATGAATCTCCCGCCCCCGACATACAAAGATTTTATGTGAGCAATATATATATATATATAAACTCCCCAAACAGGCGTAAACCTACCAGTTTCACCCACTGTCTCTGCCACCTCCCTCCATGCCTGGTTCCTCCGGTTTGTATCCCGTTAATAGTTATGATCGTAAAGAACCGGGTGATTTGCTACCGTAATTTATCGTTTGGAATATGAGGAAATGAACTGCGGTCTGGTTCTCCCTGCTTACACGCGGTTTGATTGGCTAGCTCAGGGGTGGCCAACCAGTCAGAGGTTAAGAGCCACATTGCTTCTCTGTTACTGCAAAGAGCCACATCAAACACACAGTCACTGATACCGCTTGTTTCAGTTTTTTGTTTTCTGGAGACAAGATTTCAAACCACGTCACTGATGCATTTTTGTGGTATTGGGATATATATTTTTTAAATCCTCTGGAGCAGAGAGAGGAGCTGTGGATTATTGTTATTGATTAATGCATCAGTGTTTCTTAGGGTCAAAAACACTAAACTCACAACTTAAAATGAAAGCGTTTAGTTTATTTAATAAAAGAGCACATATTCAATGTGAAAAGTGACAGTGGTCATAGATTATTTGCAATTTGGTGCAACATATATATTTAAAAAAATAATATTTTTTTTTAAACACCTTGAATTTCAGGGGGGTGCGCGGGGCGCCGTTGGCGGGGCGCAGCGCCCCTCCAAGACAATGGTAGGGCAAACACTGGATAGTGTTTAATCAACGATAGGTTTTCCCCCCCTCAAAGGTGATTAGTTCACTGCATCGCAGATATTACTGTGATTGGCTCTTGGGCCACATCAAAATTAGACGCGCTGTCATCCTCTCATATTGACACCTGACACCACACATACACACGTAAGGAGAGCCGGGACGAAAGTAACACTTGACGAAAGTAACACTTGACGAAAGTAACGGAGCGATTTAATCCGAGCCCAAACAACTTTGACCGGCCAAATTACGTCAGAATTATCAGCATTCAATACTTAACAGAACTACTAAATATCAGGTTTAACTGTCAGGAGTAGCTAGTGTTGTCACGATACCAACATTTTGGTACCGATACCAAGTCAAGAATTGCGATTCCGATTCTTTTTCGATACTTTTCTTAAAAAGAGGGAAACGGTCTTAAATGTAATTATTGTGCTTTATTTCACACCAGAACCATAACCATAACATAAACTTTTAAACAACGAGAATAATAAATAAAATAAATGACAAGAATTCGTATTAAATAAAATTAATACATGTCTCACAGACCGGCCTCGTGGTGTCCGCAGGCTTGCCCTCACTGTCAGAGATATAGCTAAAATACTTCCAAATTTCGCTTCTGGCGTCTTTTTTGTCAACAAGCCGAGGCGCAGCGGCAGTTGCACTCCCACTTGCAGCCATGCTTCTCGTTTTCTCACATGCTCTGGCAGCTAGCGAAGAGGGACTGGTCATAGAGTACCGGGTGATTCCCTACCGCCACGACCATTTTCTCCTCCTTTTTTTGACATATGGGAAATAACTGCGGTCTGGCTCTCCCAACATACACCCGGTTTGATTGGCTACTGCTTGTACTGTCAGATTTACATACGAGGAATTTGATTGGCTGACGCCTCCGTCGAGGCGGCAAAAGTAGAACATTGCTCTACTTTTGCAGCGAGCACCTCGAGAGAAGCTATGCTTTGCTCCCACAATGCAGTTCGGCGAATCGTGACGTCACCCCATTCAAAGTGAATGGGCAGAAGCGTTGAAGCGGCAACGCACGCCGCCGTGTGTAGGGGCCGTTACATTTGAGTTGGTGAAACCTGCAGGAACCCTGATTTAGAAACAATATACATGTGAGAGGTTTGCACTTTAAAATAGAAATATCAAACAGAATAATTGTATTTATTACTTGGGTGGAATTTTCTTCCAAAACCCCAAATATAAACTTGGTGTACATTTAAAATACATTTTGAGTCACCTTAGCCATTTTTGGATATTGCTCCACGAAGTTGCACTATTCAGGCTTTGAGCCAATCAAATGCAACCTAGGACCCAGTTCATGGCATCATAAGCTACATTTATTCGTGTTTCTCAGAAAGACCATTCCTTTTCGTAAGAAGATCTCACTGCTTACTTGTTTGTATGCAAGTGTGTATTGGCATGTTCCAGAGAGTTGAGCTGTGGCTCCACGTCACCGCACGATGTCTCAACAAGCTCAGATGACTTGACCTTTTCCCTCTGTGTGCTCTGTAGAAGGGAGAAAGAAATCTCTATTTCCCTATCAGGTGCCAGAGTGTGTGTGCCAGCATGCTCACACAAAGTAGTGTCACTCCAGCTCACATGGGAGAAACTCGGCAGTAGCTGAGGTAAGAGCAGGGAAGAGGTTGTTTATGATGGTCTGCCAAATAGAGAGACAGGTCAGAACAGGCTGTTCTGCTGTTCACTCTCTCGTGCTGGTATGGCATCCAATCAGCAGTTAGCATCGTGCGCTGCCAGGTGGACCCAGGAATCCTGCTGCCGGTAGTGTTAGGTTTACTTTACAGCCCCAGATACACACGCACAGCAGAAATGGTGGGGGGGGGGGGTTATGGTTATTTCTATGGTGTAAGAGGCTTATTATTGCAGTATTGCTACTGTGATGAGATATTAGCATTGTTTTCCATTGAGCTCTTTCAGCTGTCGTTGATATGCATGCATATTATGTTTTCTTATCAATATTTTTGACAATTCTTTTTTATAACTGTTTCTAAATAGTTTTCCTTTAATTGCACTATTTCACACTATACATGCATAGATATAATGTCATATATATACATCATAATGGATGATTTTATCTATATTCTAATGTCACTTAAAAAATGAAAGTGAAAACAAATAAATAATTCTTATAATTTATTTTCACTCATTGACTGAAGGTTTGAATAATCAAGGACATTTCAGCATGTTATAAAGTTTCATTTCTTAAAGGTCCCATTTCTACTGATCATCATTCCATTGTTGAGGTCTACTAGAATACATTTACATTGTTCAATTTTCCAAACTCACATTGGTTTCTCAAACAGCATCTCTGTATAGTATGTGTATTCACTCTCTGTCCTACACGGCTTGTTGGAGCTCCTGCCCCCCCCTTCCTCCCTATGAGCCTAGTGTGCTCTGATTGGTCAGCTCGCCCACTCTGTTCTGATGAGTCCACCACCGTTAGAGCGGAACATCAGTGATTATGTGTTACAATGAGAACCTGAGAATGACACCAGTAATGACAAACAGATGAGAATGCTGCGTGGGGTCTGGGTGCCGTGTTGGCAGGACGTTGCGGGGCTCGCTGGTCCGCCCTGTGGGGCTCGAGGAGCGGACAGTGTGAGGGGGATTACTGGTGTCGTGGGGTCTGCGAGACACCACGGAGCTCAGCCTGAGCTCTGCGGTGTCTCTCTCGCCGGCACGGCACTTGGTCTATATCCATTATCCAGGGAAACACCGCGGGAAATCCACCTCACACTGTTCGCTCCGGGAGCCTCGTTGGGCGGACTCCTGAGCTGCTCGGGAGTCCACCCTGGTAGAGGGTGTGCCTATTGTTCTATAGCTGTGTGCCAATTGGTACATTTGGACGTAGTGACGTAAATAGGCCCCGGAAGAAAAAAATGGAAAAAGAAAAATCTCCAACGAGATTGCACTGTCTGGGGCAGATCTTTTCTGTGTTAGAGTTTTACTCGCTACAGGGTGTACTTTGAGGGTTTGTGACTTTGCAGACCGTTTACATGCAGAAAAAGCTACATACAGTAACACACAAGGGGACGGGTAATAACCAAAAAAGCCTGACATGGGACCTTTTTAAAAAAAAAAATAAAAAATAAAAAAAAAAACAGATGATGAATAATATTTCAAAAAATAACAAACAACACCAATTTATTAGCAGTCTCAAACCAAAATGCATCAGTATTGCTTAGCATACATGACTCAAACTCTATGACTGACTAGCAAACAGACTGTTTGATAGAAAAGACTGTAAATGTGTGTTCTTATACACTATGAGGAGTAAGCTCAATAGCAGGAGGCACAGAGATCATCAGACTGCTGAGCACTCATTTATAGATTGTTATAAGCACCCCTTCTGGGATTCCATTAAGCTATATCATCACTTGTGCTCTGAGCTTGTTATTTTCCCACACCATCTCCAGTCTTCAGAAGGTGTAGATTTCCAGTGGAGTGCATGTGTTTGGAAATGCTTCATGAAAAAACAGGGAGGTTTTGTCCACATGACCTTTCTAAAGAGGCCCTATTATGCTTAGGGTTCTCCCTTTCCTTTAGTGTCTTACTGTCTATAAGATGGTGTGCATGTAAATGTCTGCAAAGGCTAACATCCCTGTGTTTCTCTGTGCATAATAGGCCCCTTTAACTTATACTTCACAATGTTGTTTTTTGTGATCGGACTTGGTCTTTCAGACACACCTGCTGAAACATTTCTGACTAAGTTGCAATCAAGGACATTGTTGGGTTTTCTGATAACCAAGAAAAACCCTTTTTATATTCTATATATACTCGTGAAATATTCGCAAAGCCGGTTTTCTCTATCTGTGTAAAGTGCGGCTTTCTTCTTCCTTTCCTTTGTTGGCGCATTGCCATATTTCTTTGAGCTGTTTAATAGACTGAAACATTTAACACTGGCTTTTCTGGTAGTGCATGCACTGGATCCGGGCAGTGTCCTCTTCCTGCTCAGTGCCAAAGCTCACTGGCAGTGGTAAGATGATTATCTAAGGAGCAAAAAAGCAGCATTTCTCTTTTTCTCATTGTAGTTTGTAGTGTCTTCTGGAAAGTAAAGCCTAGTAAGAGCTCATTCCTTGCTTCATCCTCACCTTGCTTTGACCCATTTCTTCTGCAGCACCACCATCCTCCACCTCTCAGTCCCTCAGTCCCACATCTTAGAATTAAATGAGCACAGTGGATGGCCAGATTGTACTCCCCCCATGCTGGTTAGATGCCAAAAGGACATTTCCTCTGTCTCTTATTCCCCGGCTATATAGGAAGCAGTTCAATCCGGCCTGGGGAATGCTTTTTAAAGTGGCCTTGCCATACCACATGCTTCCTAGCCCTCGAGGAGTAGGGTTTCTGAAGTAGCTCGCTTCTGTTCTGACATTTGTGAATAGAGCATTTATGAAAAGTTATCCCCCTGGGCTGCCTCTTTTGTATACAGTACGTATCAGTCCACTCACATGGAAGGACTGGGAATATATACAGTGAATGAATGTTTCCTCTTGTGACAATTGTATGTATCTCTCCCATAGGCTTTTACTTTCAAACATAAATCGTGTACTTCACTTTGCTTTATTTAATTTATTGCAAAAGAAAATGAGACAGATGAACTGGTTTATGAGTGTGTTATATAAGGGAGTGAGGTAATACATTATTATGTTGGTAAATACCCCACAGAGATGCACAGACGTTTATTGTTTACAGGATAATTGCATATTATGGCTATATGATACGGCTCTGACAATATCAGATTCTCCATACAGAATGATTGTGGCTAAAATAATTAACCAAAACAATATTATCCTGAAAATAATAATAAAAATAAAAATATTTATTTGATTAAATAAATAATAAAATAAAAGTGTGTAGGGAGGCCGAGAGAGAAACCGTTACCATAACCGAACATATACAATTATTCAAGAGGCACTGGATTATTTTTACAATATTGTCCAAGGTGTATCAATAGCATGATGTGATATACACGCTTTATATTTCTTAGTGTTGTATATTAAATGAATGAAAGAGCCGTTCAGAAAGCTGGCTAAAGATCTTTGATATTTCTCTATATCATTGAATATTCATATCCACATTGTGGGTGCAGGAATGAGTGTTATGACCCGGAAAAGACACTACCATATGCGGTTCCCCTCGTCTCAGAATCAATGGTTTTCTGAACGTTTTTTGGGATAAAACCTGAAATAAAGTTAACACAAGCTTGTAAGATTTTTTACGTTTTGTCCAACGACATAAAATAAGTCAGTAAATACATAACACCGTGAATATCACAAGCTTCTGGTTGCTATGCTAACACGTACATTTACTACAAAACGCCGACACGAGACCACCTTTGGCAAGTGGTGGTGACGTGTGGCCAAACGTGCTAAGTATCATAAATGTGTGTTAGCATCGGATCTTATTTTCGGCAATATACCGAAATCCAATGGGGAAATCCCATTAGCTTTTTGTCCTAAAATACGTCATCACTGCACCACTCCGAAGAAATCTTTTACATTCTTTTATTTTAAACATGTTGAATTTATTTTTGCAATGGTGAACCTCTGTACATTGCGTTGCTTCATTTTTTCCTCTTCTCTAATACCCTGAAAAATGTTACCCAGCTTTTCTGTTAGAGCATGACTTTAATCCCACTATGTGCTGGTTTAAACTGCTTATGTGGAAGAATCACGGCAGTATGTGCGTAACACAATGAGCTGTCATTACAGTCATGCTACAGGCTGGGATCATAGCGGGAGGCAGGGATGGATTGCCTTACACACACACACACACACACACACACACACACACACACACTAAAGAATCCGGTTCAACACACCGCTCAGAAACGACGACTGATGACCTAGAAGTGCATTGTACACAGTGTCTATCAAATGAATTATGGTAGTAGGATCGGATAAGAAAGAAATGAGTCCAATTTTACTTTACAGATAATAATTTAGTGCCATTTCCTTACAATATAAACAATGCTTATCCCTAACTATTGCTAGATTATGTAGTACCATAACCCGTATCCTCAAAATCAAATCCCTTCAGCCGCAGAAGTAATGTCATGATTCCAGTATAACAGTCACATCTGCTCCAAGTCGTTCCTCACACACTGAGTCACACACACTTAGTCTTGTCAACGTGATGTCACCATGTCCTCTAGCTTTCCTTTCCTGCAAAAAAAATAAAGAATAGCGTTGCTACGGAGACAGAGCCGGGACGTCGTTTCATCCCCGTGACGTCTCCAGGGCCAGCCGAAGTATCAGCCAATGGCGAGGGGACAAGCGGGCGTTAATAAAAGCAAAGCTGCTATCTTTGGGAACCGGCCGTGGCATTACTCAGCAGAGTGCAGCACAGTCAGACTGTCACATTCCAACAGTGGGAAGATGAGCTGTTGTGTCTCTGTAATGAAATAAAAAGTGAGCTGACCAGAGAGAATCCTTCCTGCTTCCTATCGAACCGGATTCCTTCAGGAAGTGTGTGTTCAAGTGATATACGGTCGTGGCTAGTAAAGTGCTCTTTTCATTACAGTGGACTTTACAGAGCGGAGGATTTAGATAAGCCACAGTTAATTAAACTGTAGATTTCCCCCCTCCACATGCTGACTCTTTCCTCCTAAATAAGAGACAGATGGCAGAGGGTATTTATGTAATAGTAAAAAAAAGCCCTTCCTGTAACACTGCTCATAACTTGATAAGCTCCAGGCTCACATCACTAATGAACAGACCGACATTTTTCCGATCACATGAACCTCGAGAAGGCAAAAAGCATAGCTAAAGACGGGACTGCTGACTGATTTTTGCTGTCATAATCAGTGTCTTTTCTCGAAACAAAGCGGATCCCTCTGGGTCTGGAAAGTGACAAACTGTCATCTTAAAGCTCCGATACAGGGTGAATTGTCACCCTAATGTTGCAAATGCACAGCAGCATCCTGGTACTAGTATTTAATTGAGCTGAAATGCAGACTTTTGGAGCTGAAGCGGCATTTTCTATAAGCCTCATTGCAAAAGCAGTGCAATGCACAAAAAGTCTCAAAAAACAAAAAGTAAGAGAAAGAAAGGAATACCTTCATTAATACTGTATTATTAAACCCTTGTGCATATGTTAACCATAATCTCAAGTGACAGAAATGAAATAGGCTGCATTCACATGACACGCTATTTGCCCTTTGCTAACTGCAGGGTTTAGGGCAGAGCCTTTAGTTGGAAACAACTAGTTAAGTTTCCTAATTTGGGATCAATAAAGTATCTTATCTTATCTTACATCCCCAACTAGCTTGAGCCATTATATTCAGTAAATCTCAGTTTTTGTGCGGATCGCCCACAGTATTCAATGTATGTAAGTCTCTTTGGATAAAAGCGTCTAACAAGTGACGTGTACTGTACTGAAACGCATTAATGGAGTTTTTAAATAAAAGGGATTTCATAAGCTTGACTTTTAGGGGTTTGAAAACAAAGAGTTGTTGGACTCTAGAATAAGCATTGCATTTGTAAGCGAAAAAGTAATAGTGTGTATGCAGCATTATGTCCTTCTTATGTTGATACACAGCAGCGATCTAAGGATTATGAGACACTTCCAGTCATTTCTCGAATGCTCATATAACACATTCTGACACTACAAGTCTGCTTTCTTTATGGTGTTAGAGGACTACCTTTCGGGGTTAGCGAGGTCATCCATTGTACAGAGAGTGGTCGTTCCTGTGAGGTTGTCAGGTCAGGTCACATCCAGGGTTTGCAGAGCCCTGTGGTGAAAACAGCTAGTTCAGTTTCAATTCTATAAGCTCCCCTGCTGGCTATCTGTTTGGTTGCGTGTTGAAAGGTCAGCGCTAACAGAGGTCAAAGATGAAATAATTTGAACTTTCATCGCAGTGCTCTGTGAACATTTTGAGCCGCACTTTCTCCATAGAAACACAACGGCAACGTCAGCACAGAAACACTTTAACCATGTATCATGTGAAGGCAGCTTTAGTTGAAAGTTCTTAACTGATTCTCTTGTTGGATTAAAAATTGGTCTCAAGGTAAGGAAACAAGCTACTATCACTTGCTATATATATTTACACTCGCTGATTGATTTGAGCGAACAGTTAAAGCATTGTTGCTTTAGGCCAGGGGTGGCCAACCAGCCAGAGGTTAAGAGCCACATTGTTTCTATGTTACTGCAAAGAGCCACATCAAACACACAGTCACTGATACCGCTTGTTTCAGTTTCTTGTTTTCTGGAGACAAGATTTCAAACCACGTCACTGATGCATTTTTGTGGTATTGGGATATATATTCTTTAAATCCTCTAGAGCAGAGAGGAGCTGTGGATTATTGTTATTGATTAATGCATCAGGGTTTCTTAGGGTCAAAAACACTAAACTCACAACTTCAAATGAAAGCGTTTAGTTTATTTAATAAAAGAGCACATGTTCAATGTGAAAAGTGACAGTAGTTATAGATTATTTGCAATTTGGTGCTATATATATATTTAAAAAAATAAAATAATATATATATATTTTTTTAAACACCTAGAATTTCAGGGGGGGGCGCAGCGCAGGGCTCCGTTGGCGGGGCGCAGCGCGGGGCTCCGTTGGCGGGGCGCAGCGCGGGGCTCCGTTGGCGGGGCGCAGCGCCCCTCCAAGACAATGGTAGGGCAAACACTGGATAGTGTTTAATAGGGGTGTAACGGTACACGTACCCGTACCGAATAATTTCGGTACGGGTACGTGGTGTGTACCGAAGTGTACCGAACGAATATAACGTTAAACGTAAAAAATTGAGAACGTGAACAACTTTTGGGAAGTAATCTCAGGTGCTGCGTCGCAGCATTCAGAGTAATTTGCTCACATTGGGTTCAACGCGTCATAGAGCGAGCAAGTCATTTCATTGGGCTGGTCAGAGGGATGCGTTCAAATGTAGTCAGTAATTTAAGGAACTGTCAAATTAATGGCGAACGCAGATAAAGTTGAGCTCGAAAATCCTCCAGCATCATTGAAGTCTCCGGTTTTGGAACATTTTGGTTTCGCAGTTACGTACAAGGATGACAGACAAAGACAGGTGGACCGAACCAAAGCTGTTTGTCGGCATTGTTCAACTAACATTGGTTACGCGGCTGGCAATACATCAAGCTTGCACACTCTTGAAAATGCATCACCCGAAAGTGAATATCACTGGTACCAAAAGACTGAAGTGTAAACCCAACTCCCATTAGCATTTAGCCTCCACCACTCGCAAAAAGTTCAGACCGAGCCAAAGCTATTACAAACGCCAAATATCCTTATGTTGCCATGTTAGCAAAGCGCTACCTGGCTGTATCTGCTACCTCTGTCCCTAGCGAGAGGGTGTTCTCCACAGCAGGAGACATTGTTAGTGCCAGCTGCCAGCAGATCTGCCCTTTCGGCAAGCAATGTGGACAAGTTCATCTTTCTTTAAAAAAACATGAAAATACAATGACAAGCAAGTCCTAATGTCAAACTGGCTGCTTAGGTGCTAGTACAGTACAGTTCAAATACAGATTATTTCAGTTCATCAAAATGCTGCACCTTAATGTTTATTTTATTATATTTTGTATTTATTTGAGTGAATACATTATTCACAGTTTAATAATAATAAAAAAATATATATATATATATATATTTTGTTTTGTGAAAAAAATGCTGCTGTACCGAAC
The DNA here is from genome assembly GCF_902827115.2 of Pseudochaenichthys georgianus. Classification (NCBI taxonomy): domain Eukaryota; kingdom Metazoa; phylum Chordata; class Actinopteri; order Perciformes; family Channichthyidae; genus Pseudochaenichthys; species Pseudochaenichthys georgianus. The sequence goes on from NC_047515.1 coordinate 11,791,135, forward strand.
CGAACCGTGACCAAAAAACCGAGGTACGTACCGAACCGAAATGTTTGTGAACCGTTACACCCCTAGTGTTTAATCAACGATAGGTTTTCCCCCCCTCAAAGGTGATTGGTTCACTGCATCACAGGTATTATTGTGATTTGGCTCTTGGGCCACATCAAAATTAGACGCGCTGTCATCCTCTCATACTGACACCTGACACCACACATACACACGTAGGGAGAGCCGGGACGAAAGTAACACGGGACGAAAGTAACACGGGACGAAAGTAACACGGGACGAAAGTAACACGGGACGAAAGTAACGGAGCGATTTTATCCGAGCCCAAACAACTTTGACCGGCCAAATTACGTCAGAATTATCAGCATTCAATACTTAACAGAACTACTAAATATCAGGTTTAACTGTCAGGAGTAGTGTTGTCACGATACCAACATTTTGGTTTCGATACCAAGTCAAGAATTGCGATTCCGATTATTTTTCGATACTTTTCTTAAAAAGAGGGAAACAGTCTTAAATGTAATTATTGTGCTTTATTTCACATCAGAACCATAACACAAACTTTTAAACAATGAGAACAATAAATAAAATAAATGACAAGAATTCGTATTAGGCCTAAATACAATTAATACATGTCTCACAGACCGGCCTCGTGGTGTCCGTAGGCTTGCCCTCACTGTCAGAGATATAGCTCAAATACTTCCAAATTTCGCTTCTGGCGTCTTTTTTGTCAACACGCCGAGGCGCAGCGGCAGTTGCACTCCCACTTGCAGCCATGCTTCTCGTCTTCTCACATGCTCTGGCAGCTAGCGCGTGCACGAGAGAGGGGAGGGACTTAGAGCGTGCTTGAGAGGGGAGGGACTGCAGGCACGGCTGCAGTGCAGGGAGTGGAAGCAGAGCGCTGAACGCACACAGCTCTTATTAAAACGGCGCTTTCTCACCGGAGTACTTTCCCCCGTCATTCTTAAAGTACCGATACTAATGAAGCGGAGGAATCGTAACGTTTTTAACGGCAGAGTATCGCGTTATACCTTTCAAGTATCGGTACACCGTGCAACACTAGTCAGGAGTCAGTGTCTCTCCCCCAAACTCACACATATAAAATTCGATATGAACTGAAGAGCCGCATGAAACTAGGCAAAGAGCCACATGCGGCTCGAGAGCCGCGGGTTGGCCACCCCTGCTTTAGGGGCTCTATTGAGTGTCTTTTCTTTTTACATTTCAAGCCTCAATTGAAATGATCTTTTGACCATTGAAGCTTTCACTCTCTTACCCTCAAACTACAATTGTACAGTACAGCCCTTTTAACCTTTGCTGTGGTCTCACCTCTGGTCACCTCATGCCGGTCTTGATGAATAGTTCTTGCAGATATTGCGCTCGAGCTTCACTGCAGGTGAGGGTAATGGGAGGGGGGGCCTTGTGGGTATAGATTTCCAGTGCCTGTGAGATCAGGTGACTGGTGTTAGGCTGCCGGCCCTGCACAGTCGGCCTCTGCCTAGAAAATACAAGCTCACGTTACCACACTGTTAGTTTCTCTGCTTGGCCTCCAGTCAGATTGTTTTCATACAGAAAATAGAAGCTGGTCAAATGAGCTTTTGGTTTCTCATACGTACTGTATCATGCCACAATGAAAACTCTTGAACAGCTAATGAAATGTCACAATAGCAGAACAACCTGACATTTCTTTTGCTGAAGCATTATTCAGCCATGTGAAATGAATTCCATTTGGCTTTCTGAAGCGTTATTGTAAGCTGCTTCTGCAGTCGAGTCACAAGTTTATTCCTTCTCCACCCCCGCATTCTTTGTTAGTTCTTCCTCTAGCTACGCAATTATATAACTACTCAACTTATGTCATGAAGTCGAGCTGCAGCAAGTGATGACATAAGTTCAGAAAAGCACTCGGTTGTGTTTGGCTGAGTTTAAATGTCTAGATTTCATGATGTGTTAAGCTGAGAATTTGCTGCAGAATATAAAATCCTTAAGGTGCACTGATTCCGTGATATCTACCATGAGAGAAATCAACTAAGAGATAACAAAAACAAGTTCCTTTTTCACGATAATGCTCATTAAAAACCTCCTACTGTTACTCCCAGACCAACACAAAATTCAACTGTGGAGGGTATACAGATCATCTCCTTGTCACATGTCTGGCTTGCACATGTCTTTTGTGCAGTTTATTCCAATGATCCAATAATCCAACAGTATAAAGTGTTCAACCAATCCTACCCTTTGTTCCTTTTCTTGTGGCATTCCTAGTTTCTTTCCCTGGTAAAAAAAGAGTTGCCCATTCTGGCGCACCAATCCCACTTCAACCTGTCAATAAATACCTAAATACCCCAGCCCAAATCACCCTGTGCTAAACACCAATTAATGATACATTTAATATAAACAAAAACAGCAAGAAAATACATGTTAAAGTATTAAATAATACATCGTAAATAACTCCAACAAGGTCCAAAATAGACCTATAATGAACACAATTAAAAAACTATTAGAATTTAAAGAAATATAAATTAAAATATAAATAAAAAATATATATTAAAGGTCCCATGTCATGCTTCTCCGGTTAATACCCGTCCCCTTGTGTGTCATGTATCTTTTTCTGCATGTACACGGTCTGCAGAGTCACAAACCCTCAAAGTACACCCTGTAGCGAGTAAAACTCTAACACAGAAAAGACCTGTCTGTGCTGCCCCAGAACGCCTCGTTGGAGATTTCTCTTTTTCCATTGTTTTCTTCTTATAGTGTAGTAAGTACAGTGACGTTTTGGGTATAGTGACGTAACGTCACGTCTTCCTCACACACACACACACACAATCTTTTCTCAGCTGCAGCTCCGCGGATTTCTCAGCCTGAACTCTGCCTGAACCGGCAGGAGCTCCAACAAGCCGTGTAGGACAGAGAGTGAATACACATGCTATACAGAGATGCTGTGTGAGAAACCAATGTGAGTTTGGAACATTGAACAATGTAAATCTATTCGAGTAGACTCAACAATGGAATTATGGTCAGTAGAAATGGACCTTTAACATACAAAAAACTAAGTAGAGTAAAATACATGGAAAATACAAGTATGTGCATTGTTGGAATTGGTGAGCCCTGCAGATTTAAAACGAGGGGGCCTTTGACAGAAATGTGTTTCTTTGCAGGGTTTAAATTATTTAAATGAACCAGATTTGCTCCCATGATGTGCATTAATGTGATGCATAGTGTCTGTTGAGGGGGTCAGTGTCAGTGGGGGGCCCAGGCCTTGTTGATGACGCAATGTACTTTACTGTATAGCTTACTCTTTACTACTTTTTAAGTGTTTAAATGTTGTTTCTAACTTATTCTTCCTCTTCGGCTAATCATACATATAGTTATTACTTAATACATTTGTCAGGTAGACACTCCAGTCACAGGTCAATAGCAATAGTTCCCAAAATGTATTAAACCTGGAGCTAAAACTGTTCTGTAGCAAAGGAGAAGAGAATCAAAAGTATTCAAAGTATTTATCAGAGATTGTTGTGACTGATCAATTCAAGATAAAACTGCAAGTGAAGGCACGGACGTAAACAGAAGTACAAGACAGGAAATTCAAGTTAAAACCAATCCTACATCAAATCTTGTAGGCTCTTTAATCTTACTGTTCTGTTCACATGTCTTATGGCTCCTGGAATAAAAACCAGACTCATATTTAAAAATGTTCACTGTTGGCAAGAAAATGCGTTTTGGGTAGACGACCCTTTATTTCTTCTTGTGTGAATTTAAATACATAAATCTAGTTGTCATGTAGTAACATTATGAGATAGATTTTCATCTGTGTATTCTGTGTTTTTGTCTTTCAGAATTCAAAGAGTGCCCAAGGCCTGGTAGGATTAAAGAACCTCGGAAACACAGTAAGTACCCTCGTACCACATCTAAGTCTGAAAATGTGTGTGGAGCCAAACAGCTCATTCTTCACACACCACCACCTCCTCCTCCTCCTCCTCCGGGTGGTGTTTTACACTGAGTGCAGTTTGTTGAATCCACACAGGAGGGGTGGTCCAGAGTTGCTATCTACCAGGCAACAGGCAGAAGGACAGCTCTTAAAGTGTGTGTGTGTGTGTGTGTGTGTGTGTGTGTGTGTGTGTGTGTGTGTGTGTGTGTGTGTGTGTGTGTGTGTGTGTGTGTGTGTGTGTGTGTGTGTGTGTGTGTGTGTGTGTGTGTGTGTGTGTGTGTGTGTGTGTTGTGTGTGTGTGTGTGTGTGTGTGTGTGTGTGTGTGTGTGTGTGTGTGTGTGTGTGTGTGTGTGTGTGTGTGTGTGTGTGTGTGTGTGTGTGTGTGTGTGGGTGTGTGTGTGTGTGTGTGTGTGTGTGTGTGTGTGTGTGTGTGTGTGTGTGTGTGTGTGTGTGTGTGTGTGTGTGTGTGTGTGTGTGTGTGTGTGTGTGTGTGTGTGTGTGTGTGTGTGTGTCCTAATCAGAGCGCTCTGAACTCTGGACCAGGGAGGACTCTGTCTCTTGATCTTCTCAAACGGCACCGGGCTTTGTCTTTAAAGAAATCCCTGTGTTGTATGATATGGGAGACAACAGACGGTTAGCTTAGCTTAAAGGGATAGTGTACCCCAACATCAAAAAAATACATATTCATCCGCTTACCTGTAGTGATATTTATCAATTTGAATAGTTTTGGTAGGAGTGTTGGAAATAAAGCCTGTAGAAATATACACTGTAATGCCTGTAGTTGTACTATATATACTATACTGTATCACCGAGCAGTCACTACAGGTAGGATGAAAAATATGTAGGTTTGATTTATAGGTGGACTGTCCCTGTTATGAATAAACCAAGGTGGAAAAGCCGCACCTTTTTTAAAGCCATTTTTATTCTGGTGTTATAAATGTCTTCGACTTTAAAGACTGCAAATTGTCTGCAATTTTTTTCCCATTATGCTAAGCTAAACTAAGCTAATCCCGGTTGGCTAAAGCTTCATATTAGGATACATTATTATTTAGGGCAGGGGTGGGGGGCCTCCGGGCCGTATACGGCCCGCGAGACAATTTGGTACGGCCCTCGAGGTAATTTATAAACACACGCAAAAAAAAAAAAAAAAATGAAAGAAATCTAGACCGCAAACAAATTAAACAAGCGAGTGCCTGTTTTTCCTGGCCAAGGTCAGGGTCCTTGAACACAACACGAGCCTAACGTGTCATCACGTGGTATATGTCTCGACTGACAGGGGTGCAGTTCTGACGGAGAGCACCAGAACGCCACTCCAGCACTTCAGAAATTGCAGTACCGATAAGTCCATACACATGCCGCAGTTTCTGCGTGTCTGTGTCTTTAGTTGAAAGCCCAGTGGCGATCTGCTCATCTGTCATACAGTCAATAACTGTGTTGTTATCATTAGCATCTGGTTAGCTAGCTATGCTAACGAATATAAGAAGCTTTGTCTACAACCAGTGAGGTAAAGGCACATCTTTATATGATCATTATAGTTATAAAAAAAATAAGAGAATAAAGTAAACAGGTATAAAATACTATATGACAGTTATTAATAAAGAAGAATACAGTTTGAAAGGGGAGTGATTTGTCAAATATCCATAAATTAAAAGAAAATCTGCAGTTGTGTTTGGGTGTTGAGAGATGTGTCCATAGATCTCCTAATGTTGCTCTCAAAGTGCACCACATTGATGCTTTTAACTTCAGCATTTAAAAACAAATCTTCCCAGGGGAGCACACCACACCCTGCACGTGCATGCATACGCGAGTCATGGTGAGATATCTGGATTAAGAGGTTGCTTTTTCTTTGCACAGAATGAAATGAATGGGCTGTGATTTTAGTTTTTTTAAGCAGAGGTCAATAACTTGTACGGCCCTCTGAGGATATTGTAAACATTGAAATGGCCCTTGAGAGGAAAAAGGTTCCCCACCCCTGATTTAGGGTATATTAGAGTGGTATCAATCTCCTCATCTTACCTTCTGTGAAAAAGTGGTTAGGCTATTTATGCTTTTTGGGGTTTTCCCTTCCCTGTAGTGTGTATAGGCTTTTTGCATGTAAAGGGTCTGCAAAGGCTAAAATCCCAGTGTCTCTCCCACACACTGCCTGAAACGCTCATTTGAGTCCTTTTTACTACCGTAATATAGTGACATCACTATGTAACACTCACGCTTCTATTGGCTAGAGTTCCAACACATTTTATGTGATAGGCTAAGGGGTGGGAAAACTTTAGGCGGTTGACCAATCAGAACAGAGCCTGCCAGCTAACCAATCAGAGCAGCCTGGGCTCTGGTTTCAGACAGAGGGTGAGAAGAGGTGCTGCAGCACACAGTATGAGAAAAATAAAGAGCTTTTTGAACATTGAAGCACGGAGACATGTCCCAGTAGAGACACTACATACACATTTGAACCTGGAAATTAGCATGTCCTCTTTAACTTGCTTGATTCAGCTATGGATAACATTTCAATCAGTAAATATATGTTATTGTTCAAACTAGATTGTAAGAATACTGGTGGGTTTTGCCATCATTTTGTACATAAATGTGTCGGTATCATTATTGAATGGAACTTGATGTTATCAGTCATGGAATCTCACTGTTCGCTGTTTTTCCTTGCAGTGTTTCATGAACAGTATCCTGCAGTGTCTCAGCAACACACACAGCCTGCGGGACTACTGCCTGCACAACTCGCACCGCAGAGACCTTAACAACAACAGCCGCACCAACACCGCCCTCATGGAAGGTGAGAGACAAATCACACAGGCCCCCTAGAGGCTGGAACCAGAACCTCCCACAGACCTCACTCATTACCTCTTTACCTCTGCAGTAGATCTGCTTCCATGTCATCTTTTGTAGGCTCTGACAATATGTTCCTTGGCCTTTTAGCAAGGTGTGCACTGTCTTGAATGTTTGGAGAAAGCTTGAATGCACTTTCAGCAATGCATATTTAACACAAAGCTAATATGAACAGCTGGTAAAACAAACAGTCACAATATACACACTATAGGAGTTATGTACTCTTTAATTGATGCAATTGCATTTATAATAACAATTTAGATGTGATGATCAATATTTCAATAGTCTGGACATTTTTGGTTTAGGTACCTTTTTCAAACTGCTTGAATTTGACTAAATAAAACAATGGAGCTGTTAACTTGACATGAATACACTGTTATGTAGAATCCGCCGAGTGTGTGAGTCATTTGAGTGTTTGTGTTGTTGCAGAATTTGCCAAGCTGTTACAGACCATGTGGACGTCGTCCAGCAGCGAGGCCGTCAGCCCGTCAGAATTCAAAACGCAGATCCAGAGATATGCTCCCAGATTTGTCGGATACAAGTAAGCTTTGTTACACCCTTCACTCTTAGCAATGTTTGTTTTTGTAAATCTTTTAGGAGCACCTCCCTCTGTCTCATAATCACACAACTAGAGTCTAGAGATATGACAGTAAAATCAGCTGACATTTACATTTCTGACTGCGTGTTTGTGTGTCCTGCAGCCAACAGGATGCTCAGGAGTTCCTGCGTTTCCTCCTGGACGGTCTGCACAACGAGGTCAACAGGGTCACTGTCAGGCCGAGAGGCTCGGTGGAGGACTTTGACCACCTGCCGTAAGTCCTCTGTCCCCCTGGCCTTCACCTGAATGTCATTATACGTTTACAAATGACTACATAGAGACACAAACTGACTACAAGGCAAAACTCTTCTAATGTAAAACAGCTGCAAGAAAACACAAAGACTATGAAAAGGAGCCAAACAACCAAATAGACACAAAATGACACCAAAAAAAAGGGACAGCAAAACAAAGAAAGATCTTTCACTCCTAAAAAGATACACAAAATGACATCAGAACTCCTCTAATCATCCCACAGAGTGGACATGTACATTGTTACAGCACAGTGACAGCACATCTTAATAAGTCATTGCATTCAAATGGAATCAGTGCATGTTCACGGTAGAAAAGACAAGTGACAGCATTATGAAATGTAAGTGGAACAAGTAGAAAGTTATGAAGTGGCTGCCAGATAGCGGTAGTAATAGTACAAGTATATATAGTACGTTGTTATCTTAGAACATTAATTGTACAGTATTAAGTAGTGCAGATAGAAATTACTACAAACTGTAACAACAGCTGATTTGAACCCAGTGTCAAGTGAACATTAAAGTTAAATAAGACTTCTAAAGCCAACCCTGTTCCACGTGAAAAAAAACAAAAACAGACTTGCTTGTAGTTTTTGGAGCTCCAGTTGACTTCAAAACGACAACGTGGAGACACGAAACGACTACAAAGAGACACAAAAAGACAACAAAAAGGCTCAACAACATCAGAGCCTCTGTAGTAGAAGGGATGGGGTCTCGTGCGTGTCTTTGCCAAGGGGTCCATTGTATCATAACCGCCCATGATAGTATTCAGTTTGTAAACAGGGATTAGACAGAGGCATCATTAGTCATTACGATTCTTCCTTACGCTCTCAATGAGGACTCATGGGACACTTCACCTCCTGTGTTGTTGAGTTGTTTCCTCTGTGGCTCCCAAGTCAGAGTAACGCTCCGACTCTTATTGGATGTGGTTATCAGTTATCTAACGCCATGTTTAAGGGTTCATAGTGTGTACTACCCTCAAAACAAAACCCAGTGCCTTACTAGTATCAAACTAAATGCAGATCCATTTCCAGCTTGAAATCATGTCCCAGGGGGAAGCTGTAATAAAGTAGGTCAGGTCCCTTCGTAGTGTCTGTTTTTCCTTTTCCTTATGAACTCCTTTTCTGAATCAGAACAGCTGATCAGTGTGTTCCTGACTCTCTTGGCCATCTTCTCAATGACTCTGCACTCACCCAGTTCTCTAACAGACTCCTGTGCTCCATGTTCAGGGACGAAGAGAAAGGGAAGAAGATGTGGAGCAAGTATCTGGAGAGAGAAGACAGTAAGATAGTCGGTAAGTAGAAAAGCATCACCATCCATTTTAATGTATAAGTGTGTACATTCAATCTCTTCTATATTTGTAATATTCGTTTTGTGTTGTGTGTCGGCACGAAGAAGAACAGAAAAGCCGAATAAAACATACATCTTGTGTCACTGTTTTTCATGCCAGATGTGTTGAGTCGGTGATCAGCATCGTGTTTTTGTTTTTATCTCTGCAGACGTGTTCGTGGGGCAGCTGAAGAGCTCTCTAACCTGCAGTCACTGCGGGTTCTGCTCCACCGTCTTTGACCCCTTCTGGGATCTCTCTCTACCTATCGCCAAGGTTAGGAAACACACACACACACACACACACACACACACACACACACACACACACACACACACACACACACACACACACACACACACACACACACACTGGTGAGCCTTACATAACAAGTCCCAGAAGGTCAGCAGACACATGTCAGCACAATAGGTAGCGCAGAGGTGACCTTGCTTTGTGCTTCTTGTTAGTTAGAGCTGGGCACTATGGAGACAATCAAATCACCATCATTTCGTGGTGCAGAAACGAGTCTTAAACCAGGACAAAACGTTGCATTTTACCACTTCCGATTCCCTCTTCTCAAAGTCAACATATTTGTGGTTAGAAGCTTGACATTGGGTATGTGGTTAACAAACGCTTAAGAGATGTTCTACGACATTAAATACGCCAGTGGATACTCCCTATATGAATGTCCGAAGCTTTTATGTGTCATAAAAACGGCGGTTGCTAACAAGTGGCTAAATAACCTGCTAAACGTCAGCAAGCCAAACATTAGCCGCCTTTAGCTTAGCGGAGGTGATGGGCAGCCATGTGAATGTGATGTCGATTGTTTATAGCCTAGCGTTAGCGTATTACATTTGGCGATTGCATTTACGCTTCAAAAATCAATAAATTGGGTTGTTAGTCGAGATTATCCTGCTGAACAAAAGTTGTTGAATGTCATAATGTGTGTTTGCCACAGAGCTTATGTTCTGCAATATAGCAAAATCCAGTGGAGAAATCCCATTGCTTTTTGTCGAGGGAAACATTGCGAGGCTTACTTTCCGGGTGGTGACAAAAATACGTCATCACTGCACCACTCTATAGTAGGGTTGAGCATTGATGCTTTTACAACATATTTAAACAATAAGAATTAGATTTTTAATCTGCACTAATGTGGTCATAAAGACTAAGTGGTCTAAGCTAAATTATAGAACAGCTAAAGTCTGTTAAATTCAGAAAATAACATCATATCTCTATAATGCAGCCTTGAAAACCAGGGACCAAAATTACGATATATTAAATGTAACAATATATCTAGTCTTATATTACAATATTGATATTGCACGATGGTTTAAAGCAATTACAAATATCTTCCCACAGCTCTAAACATGAGCTTTTTGTGTGTGTGTGTGTGTGTGTGTGTGTGTGTGTGTGTGTGTGTGTGTGTGTGTGTGTGTGTGTGTGTGTGTGTGTGTGTGTGTGTGTGTGTGTGTGTGTGTGTGTGTGTGTGTGTGTGTGTGTGTGTGTGTGTGTGTGTGTGTGTGTGTGTGTGTGTGTGTGTGTGTGTGTGTGTGTGTGTGTGTGTGTGTGTGTGTGTGTGTGTGTGTGTTAATGTGAATGCATCTATGTTTGTGCTCAGAAGGGCTACGGTGAGGTGAGCCTGATGGACTGCATGCGGCTCTTCACCAAAGAAGACGTCCTGGACGGAGACGAGAAGCCGGTAAGAACCATCGGAGCGGTGATGACTCCTCAGTGCTAGAACATGACTCAGCATATTTAGGGCCTGTGTCCACATAGCCACTTTATCTTGCATTGGCATCATGCTAGTATTATAGGAATGTAACTGTAAGGGAATAGAGTTTCCTTTTTGTATGTAATCCTGTCACCTGTAATCCATTACTCCTCAAGTCTGCTCCATGTCCTGGAATCAAAGTGTATTTCCTCTCCACAGACGTGCTACAGGTGTAAAGCCAGGAGAAGATGTACTAAGAAGTTCACAATACAGAAGTTCCCCAAGATCTTAGTGCTGCGTATCCTTTCCTCAGTAGTGGCTGGTACATGTCATATAGATGCTGATGTAATGTGATGTTTGCCGTGAGCAAATAGCTGGGAGAGTATCAAGATGTTAGTGCGGGGATGGGCAAATCCCCCACCTCCTCTTTTTGTGGCCCTCAGATTAATTTATAAATTAATATAAATATAATATAATTCATTTGTTTTTAAAACACTCACAAGAAACACCGGCTGTTGTTATGTCTGCTGTGATGTTAAGTTGCCTCTTGTAATTATGCCTTAGCTTAACAGCTGTATTTATCATCTGAATTTGGCGAAACAAGCTTAATATTCTAAAAACCAAGACTTTGTTTATTTGAAATCAGATGAAAACAAACTGTCACGGACCCTGCCGTGTTATCTATGATTACTATACGCTTTTCATTCATAATTTCAGCGGGAGGGAGGGGGAGCGGCGCGGAGGAACAGCAGAGTGCGGGCTGACATTCAGAGACTGGCTACAAGTGTCTTAGGTTCAAGTTAGACAACTAATGTCTGGGTTAGTGTTCATGACTTCATGTTTATGTCATCTTAATGTTTAATCTCAATGCACACGCATTTCCCGTGCTTTCCAATAGTTTAAAATAGTTTTATTCCACTGTTAAATAACCTGTTCAATACAAACATTAAATAACATTTATGTGAACTGATATTTGTTTACTGAGCTTATTAGAGGATGTTCCCTGAAAGATTGTAACATGTCAATGAAGATGTCAGACTTAGTGTATTTGTTAATAATTACATACAACACATGGAATTTGTGTGTGTGTTCCAAGTGAATCTGCGGCCCCCTGGTGGCCAGTACATACATTATGTGGCCCCCCACCACCATCCTAGTTGCCCATCCCTGTGTTAGTGTGTGATCTATGGCAACACTGTAGGACAAAGTCATACATTCTGATGATCACCGTTAGATTCAGTCAGCAGGACGAGCAATCGGATCAAATATTATGTGACCGTGATTTGCTACATTTGTGGCAATTTTCTTGATTAGGGGGGTACAATTTTTCGAGAAAACATCAAGAGAAAAATATATATTCTTTGGGATAAAAGTGTCAAATTCACAAGAAGAAGAAAATCTTCAATGGATGACTTAATAAAGAACTATTGCAATTGACTTTTTTTTGACCACTTTAATCTCAGAGAATACACCTTTTTTATATTCGTTTGTTTTTTCTTGCAAATTCACACAACTAAACTAAAACAGGTTTTTTCTGAATATTGCCTATCTTGCTGCATAATTATAATTGTTTAACCTACAATGACCTTAATATGCCTTCGATCTATTGAACCTGCTGCTTTGACATTGTAAAAGCACACCAGTTGTTTGAAACAGCTCTGACGGGTCATGTTTTTAAAACCCAGTTTGGTAGAAAGTCTGTAGACTGCACTCACATCCCCAGGTTCAGGTTCAGGTTCAGGTTATTTATTTGTACTCGTAGGTAGATTCTGTTTGCAGAGAAAAAGACAAGGGTTCCATCCTGACACTAAAAATAAACACAAACAACAGACACATCTCTAATAAAGGACTAGTAAAAGTACAAGTATACCCTGCTCAACCAAATCTCAAAATATTTAAAAAACATTTTAAGAAGGAAAACACTAGTACAAACAAACATGGACATTAAAAATTCACAATTAAATAAATAAAAAATAGGCATCTGTGTGACGCTCCTATGATGCTGGGATAACCAAATGTTGATGACGAGTGTAGATACTTGGCTCCATCCAGTAACAGAGCTTCTGCACAGTTGTACAAAGTGTTGTCGGAGCGTACTGAAAGGTTCACACAGAGCAGTTTGTTCCTTGACTCCCCTCCCGCTCAGACCTGAAACGTTTCTCTGAGGCCCGCAGAACCAGCAAACTGTCCACCTTTGTTAACTTCCCCATGAAGGATCTCGACCTGCGGGAGTTTGCCTCGGAAAACTGCCGTAAGTACCCATCTAGCATCCAGATATCTGATTTATGTTTTGCATCCCAGCCGATATTAAATCTAAAATAATATCTAATAGTAATGGGGTGAGAAAGTGCGCCCTTTAAAGTGTGTCGTTATGAAAGAAGTGCTGGCTAAGTGTGTTTTTGTCCCGTTCCAGTCAATGCAGTGTACAACCTGTACGCAGTGTCCAACCACTCAGGCACCACTATGGGCGGCCACTACACAGCCTACTGTCGCAACCCCAACTCGGGAGAATGGTACACGTTTAATGACTCCAGGTAGGTTCTACTCGTGTGCTCTCATCAGGATAAAAACATGCACCAAGTATGTGCAGAGAAACACCTTGGGGCATTAATAACCATTTAAAGGTGACTTAAAATATGGAAATGTACAAAAACTGGCATTATGTTTTTGAAGCATTAAAGCATGCTACATTTTTACTAATATATAGTTTATTATGGTCATTTTTCATGACTGAACAAACCCATGATGTAAACAAATAAACTAAACCTGCTCAAATGTATTCTTACTCATAAATTACAATTAAAGGGTAATTCTGGTATTTTATATTGTCAACTGAACTCTCTAAGTTACTGTTTAATAATAATAATCATCTAGGTTTAAATGTTTGAATAACATATACAAAATGAGCTTCTTAAAACGTTCAATCTTGAAGAAAAACCAATCGAGGAGTCGCTAGTGCAACGTCAGTCACTGCTGGCGAGCTGTCACCAAACTGTCCGACGGTCAGCGCTAACCAAATATAGATGAAGATTCTCTTCCTGCCTGACGGACACATTGGTAATTGATTCCAATGAAAACAGAGCACATAACATCTCATGCGACCAAAGAGCGCAGCGCCCAGCCTCTTTGGTTCTGAGCGTTTTGGCTTTGTGTGACTGCTCAGAGTGAAGCAGTTTTAGTCCGTGTCTCTTGGACGGAAACTATCATAACAAAGACCAAAAAGCCCGTTTGTTGGATCCGATTGGTTTGGAAGACCCTCTTGTTCTACAGCTATCAGCTTGAGCTGTACAACTAGAAGGTTGTGCTCTGCCTAGTGACCAAATCTTCATTTTGACTCAACGGTTTTCAACATGGCGGCCGGATCACAAAATGTATCTTTATGCTCCCTGACATGGATACATTGCAGTTTCTGTTTACATCAAGCAAAGGATAATGAGAAGCCGGTTTTAAAAAATCTAATTAAGTGCTTTTTTCTCACCATTACTCCTTTTCCCCTCTCTTCCTCCCCAGAGTAACGCCAATGTCCTCCAGCCAAGTGCGCAGCAGCGACGCCTACGTCTTGTTCTACGAGCTGGCCTCCTCCTCGCGGATGTGAAGCCTCCTGGAAGACGACGGGCCACAACACCTCTCTGACCGACGGACAGACTGATGGGGAAAATAAAGAGAGCTGGTGGAGCTGAGCCTATTTTGGACTTGTGTTGTGACACACACACACACACACACACACACACACACACACACACACACACACAGATCCCCATCAGCCTGGAGGCCAGAGAGAGGAACCCTCTGGAAACCACTGATCCACCAGCCCTGCTTTCTCTCACCGTCTCTACTCTCGTGTTCTGGGTGGAGGTGTGTGTGTACCGTGTGTGTGTGTGTGTGTGTGTGTGTGTGTGTGTGTGTGTGTGTGTGTGTGTGTGTGTGTGTGTGAGTGTGAGTGTGTGAGTGTGCAAGGCTGACAAAGGGCAATAATCCCATCTGACGACCTTCCAGTAAAGCTGTCCCTCTCTATGCACTGCGAGCATCCTGACCGCGCCTTCGCTTCTCTCTCTTCTCGTTTGCCTCGAACCATTAACACTCACTTGTTGCAATTTTGACCTTTTTGCTTTGAATTTTGTTTTGAATGTTTTTTTGGGGGGAGCATCATCAGCAGCACCCCCACTTTGGACTGTGGAGAGTGACAGTAACAGGACTGCTGGTGGTTACAGGCGCCTGCAGCCCCCCCGGCCCGCTCGCTGTTCACGGCCTTCCCTTCCCCCGACACCAACACACTCCCAACGTCTCCGCCCGACATCCACCTCTCGCTATTTCTGCTACGGTGGCTGGGAGGCCGATGGCACTGTGAGCGTGACATGTTTCAGAGGACGACCCTCCAAACTTGTGTTTTCTTTTGTTTTCTCCCACGTGTGGCTGCTACTGATGTTTTGAAAGTGCTGTGAGCGGATGAAAGGACAGTGGAGTACGGATCTGCTAAGGATTAATAATATAGACGATAACCACGCTAACAATCCTCATTGTCAGCATGAGGTATTTTCTTCCTCTCTTGTTTCATGCCATTGAACAACACGGAAAGAATGTTTTAAAGAAGAAGAAGAAAAACAATATATCTGTATATTTTTATATCCTGATGCAAAATAGAGAATGTACTATTCAATGGTGCTGAAAATGACCCATAACTGTTTCAGTTGGTTTATTTCCCAGGTTTCAAGAGAGAAAAAAAATGATTATTTATGCTTACAGGTGATCATGTGATGAGTCACACTTTTTAACAGTAATATATATATGTATATATATTCATATATACACATATATATGTATGAATGAATAAAAGTAAAAAAAAAAGTGGTTTTACTTGGAGTGTTTGTCTCTTTTTAGCTAGGACTAGAAAGAAAAACTTGTGATTGCAAAAAAAAAAGAAGAAAAGACTGTAATCCCACCCTAGGGCAGAACCCCCAAATTGACGAGTCAGCTAAATCTGAGGTGTCATGAGGGGGGGTCTTCTTTGAAATGTATTAAAATGTTCAAATCAATCAATGACAATCGACTGTTTTGATGACATGACACAAGTTTAACCTGGTCATAAGCAAACCATTGATCAATTAATGAAGCTATTGGAAAGAAATAAGAATTTTCTTAACAAAAAAGCTGAATTTTCAACATATTCATAAAAAATAGAAAATTTATTTTAGAAAAATGCTATTAAAAGACGTGTTACCTCCTCAGCTGCATTGATTTGGAGTCAATTGTTCACATGACATGGAAGCTATAGAAAAAGCAAGACTTATAAATATTCATATAAAAAATGTAAAACACTAAAATCCTACTATCGTATAGTGCAAAATAAAAAGGTGTGTCCTGCTTTTCAGGAGTAATATTACAACTTGTAAAACCGAGTTTTGCAATGATGTATTGATGTGATGTCACTTGGTCACATGACATGGAAGCTATCGAGAAAAAATGTACTGCAAAAGAAAAAAGGCTGAATTTTCAATAAAATATTTTAATTTAAAAAACACTTAAATTCTATTAAAAAAGGTGTGTCCTACACATGCAGCATAGTATAGCAATGCTGCATAAACGTGTAGTGACTTGGTCATAGCACATGGAAGCTATTTTCAAAAAGCTGGGAATTTTCCTTAGGGAAATGCTGAATTTTCAATAAATATTAATAGAACATTTAAAAAAACAATGAAATCCAATTAAAAACGGTTTGTACTGCTTGTCAGGAATATAATTCCATGCTTGGTCAAATTTCATTGAAACTATTTGACTTTTCAAAAATTATAATTTAAAGAATAAAACACACAAAAATCTAATTAAAGAGATGTGTCTTTGTCTTCAGAGTAGTTTACAATGCCACATTAATTTTGGGTCACTTGGTCACATAACATTGAGGAAAAACAAGACTTTTCAATCGAATTGGACGTGTTTGCCTCCAGGAAATCAAGCTCTCAAGTACATGAAAGCTTCTCTTGGCATAATATAACATACTGTTAAAGTCATATCATTTGTTTAAGTGTGTCCGTGTCACCTTTGAGATAACACAGCAAACGTGTGTGTAGTTTATGTTGTAAAGCCTCTGTTTATGTGTGAGTCATTTTATTACCAAAGCCACTTCTCAGGAACTTGTCTTTGGTGAACTTTGAAACTCACACATTAAGTAATCGTTTGGGCTGGCTGCTCCAACCCTAATGCTTTTCCACAGAACAACAGGAAGTAAATGCAGAGTCACTTGGAATCACTTGTGAAGAAAAAATTGTGGAGTGACATTTCAGACTGTAGCTTGACTGTGGATTATAGAATACAGAAAACTTGACATGGCAGCCTCTTGGGGTGAGTCACTCTAAAGAAATGTAAGAAAGATGATGGGATAGATTATGTGTATGATCAGGGGATCCTTAACGTTTGTCAGGTCCAGAGTCAAGCCTGTCCCAGCTGGTGGTTCTGTTACTGGGTGAGAAACAAAGTGGGAAGAGCTCAGCAGGAAACATCATCCTTGGGAAACCTGCCTTTCGCAAAAAAACAACTCATAGCTCCAAAGACACCGGCACCATCTTTGGAATACAAGTAAATATACCATTTTAAAGCTTTGATTGACTAATTTTACCTCAAAATCTCCTCTTCACTCACTTAATTTGATCAATCAGATAACAGTGGTGGACACCCCAGGGTGGCTGACCAGCTGCACCACTCCAGACAGGGTGTCCCAGGATCTGTGCAGAGGCGTGTCCCTCTGCCAGCCAGAGCCCCATGTCATCTTGCTGGTGCTGCCCACCACCTCCACCTTTGGCCCGGAGGAGTGGAGGGCCATGGAGGCCCAGCTCAGACTGCTCCAAACCCCCATCTGGCAGCGAGCTATGGTCCTCTTCACTCATGGAGACCTGTTAGGTAAACTAATAAACATTTGATATGACATAATGCTCACTGTTCATGTGACTGAGTCTAAATGCTAATTGGCCAAATGGCAATACGACTGACTACTAAATGTAGAGGCTAAGCCAACACTTTAAGCCACTGAGGACCCGCTATATTGACGTAATTGACGCACACTTAACTCGCCAGTGAATAAAAGTCTGATAGAAAGTTTCCAGTTAAACACCTCTGCCAAGGAGGTTTGTTTGTCAGCAAGAGTAGCAAAAATATTACTGTCATGGTTTTCATAAAACTTGAAAGAACAACAACCCTAATCCTATCCCATTTTATTACATTGCATTTCATTTAGCTGATGCTTACTGTATATCCAAAGCGACTTACAATAAGGGCAAAAACTGTAAAGATGCAAACTCTGAACCACAAGGAAAGTGTAGATATATTCACTTCATGCAAGATCATACCATAGTAAGTGCTGGTGAATTAGTTACAAGCCTAAATTAACTCAACAAGAACTTGCTAACCCCCAGCAATAATTGTATTGCCAAGGCAAGTTTATTTATATAGCACCTTTCAACACAAGGCAATTCAAGGTGCTTTACAAAAATGAAAGACATTCAGACAAAGGCATTTAAAAACAGTAAAAGATAAAAAAAAAAGAAACATTAAAAGAAAAAATACATGAATAAAAAGTTACAGTGCAGTTTAAGATATGAATAGTTCACACAGAAGTTCCACTTTACTGATGGACACAACGGCTCAGTTTCAATTAAAAGCAGCGACAACAAGAAAAGTCTTCTTGCTGGATTTAAAAGTAGTCAGAGTTGCAGCGGACCTGCAGGTTTCTGGGAGTTTGTTCCAGATATTTGGAGCATAATAACTGAACGCTGCTTCTCCATGTTTAGTTCTGACTCTGGGGACAGAAATCTGACCAGTCCCTGAAGACCTGAGAGATCTGGATGGTTCATAATTTAGCAGGAGGTCAGAAATGTATTTTGGGCCTAAACCATTCATGCTTTATAAACCAGCAGCAGTATTTTGAAATCTATTCTTTGACACACAAGAAGCCAGTGTAAAGACTTAAGAACAGGAGTGATGTGATCCACTTTCTTAGTGTTAGTGAGGACTCGAGCAGCAGTGTTCTGAATCAGCTGCAGCTTTCTAATAGATTTTTTAGTGAGACCTGTAAAGACACCATTAGTCCAGTCTACTGAAGATAAAAGCATGGACAAGTTTTTCCAAATCCTGCTGTGACATTAGTCTTTTAATCCTAGATATGTTCTTTAGGTGATAGTAGGCTGATTTAGTAATTGTTTTAATGTGACTGTTGAAACTCAGGTCAGAGTCCATGACTACACCTAGATTTCTGGCTTTATCTGTTGTTTTGAACATTGCAGGCTGAAGCTCAGCGCTAACTTTTATACGTTCTGCCTTGGCTCCAAAGACCATTACCTCAGTATTATCTTTGTTTAATTGGAGAAAGTTCTGATTTGTTCAATGCACTTACTCAGTGTTTTAACTGGAGAATAGCCTCCTGGTGAAATGGTTATGCAAATGTGTGTGTCATCTGCATAGCTATGGTAACTTATTTTGTTGTTTTTCATTATCTGAGCCAGTGGTAGCATGTAGATGTTAAAGAGAAGAGGCCCCAAGATGGAGCCTTGAGGAACCCCACATGTCATATTTGTCAACTCAGATTTGTATTTACCTACAGAAACAAAGTTGTTTCTGTCCTTTAAGTAGGATTCAAACCAATTAGAACTGCTTCCGAAAGTCCCACCCAGTTTTCTAGTCGGTCGAGTAATATGTTGTGGTCAACAGTGTCAAACGCAGCACTGAGATCTAATAATACTAACACTGACGTTCTGCCACTGTCTGTGTTTAAGTGGATGTCATTGAAGACCTTTACAAGAGCAGTCTCAGTGCTGTGGTTTAGATGAAAGCCTGACTGGAACACATCGAAACAACTATTTAAATGCAAGAAATTACTCAACTGTTGAAAGACTACTTTTTCAATGATTTTACCTAGAAATGGGAGGTTTGATATGGGCCTGTAATTGTTCATTACTGAAGCATCTAGATTATTCTTTTTTAAGAGCGGTTTAATGACTGCAGTTTTCAAGGCCTGTGGAAAACACCTGAGTGAAGAGACTTGTTTACTATATGAAGTAGATCTGAGGCCATGCAACAAAAAACATTTTTGAAAAACCCTGTTGGAATAATATCAAGGCAGCAGGAGGAGGATTTCAGAAGTTGTATAATGTCCTCTAGGTTTTTATCATTAATCTGATGGAATTGTGTCATGGTGTTTGAATTGATGTAAGTGGACACAGAGACAACACATTTGCTGTACCTGATGCAGAGGCACTGACTGCTTGTCTGATTTTCTGAATTTTGTCAGTGAAAAAGGAGGCAAAATCATTGCACGCCCTGGTGGATAGAAATTCAGAGGCTACTGACACTGGGCGGTTAGTTAGTCTGTCGACGGTAGCGAACAAGGCACGTGCGTTGTTTTTGTTTTTGGCAATGATATCAGAGAAGAAAGACTGTCGGCCAAATTTCAATTCCAAATTATAAAGGCCAAGTCTCTCTTTATAGATTTCATAATGAACCTGGAGATTTGTTTTTCGCCACCTGCGTTCAGCTTTTCGACACTCTTTTTTCTGCTCTCACGGTCATGGCCTTTCTCCATGGAGATATTTTCTTCCCAGTCACTTCTTTACCCTAGTTCAGGGGTACTCAAATACAAATCTTAAAGGTCCAAAATAAATGTTTCAATAAGACAAAGGTCCGTTTATTACGGTCATTCAAACTTTTAAACAATTGCAACAAGATTTTTAACACGAGGTTGCAAAAACAAAAATAATCTGTATGCAGCAGTTGTCATTGTTATTGTGTCTGTGCTTGACCCCTCAGAGTCGCAGTGTAAGAGCTGCACAGTTTTGAATAAAGGCAGCTGCACTCTTTTTCATTCAGAATTCCCATTATTGCTTTATACATGTGCCCCCTTGTGTGTCAACTGAGGTTCGTCAGGCCCAACACATCTTCAACAAACTCCCCCTTTGCCTCATCATAAAAACTCACAAACACCAGCAACTGAGCATTGTCAGTGGTGTCAGTGGACTCACCCACAGCTAAGGAAATGCACTGTGCATTTTTTATTCCATCACAAAGCTGATTAATCAAATCACCAGCCAGTATTTATGTTCTTCTGGTTGCTGTGGAATCTGAGAGGGGCATTTGCTTGATTTGACCTGTTATTTCCTCTTTTTGCTTGCCTTCAACATGGTCTCCATCACTTCAGTCATGCATTCTTTTATACTTCAGTTATTATTCAGTGGAATGTCCTTACCTACTAACCTAGTTAAATCAAAGTGGTTACTTTTTTTTGGCTGGGCAGTGTAGTTTTACACACCGTCTTATTTGACTTTCTCAGGACTTAAAACTGTTTTTTGGGGGCAGACCCCCTCAAAGAAAAAAATATATTATTTTACACACGTAAGGTCATCATCTTAATAGTTGTGTATGCTCATCCGTGAGCAGAGCATCAAGTTGACGTGTATTACAGCTGAATGCGGCGATTACCATTTTGTTCAGCAAAACGCCTCACAAACGTATTAAGATCAACAGCTTTAGTGCGTTTTGATTCAATGCTGAGTACAGCCGCACTGACAGTCTCTTCTCTGTCAGTGTAGACCGCAAATACCTCATTCCTTCAGTGCTTGGGTCCGAATGCTTCTCGTTGTGCGCCGTCCCATTCAAATGAAATCGCCGTCAATCATATGTCCACGCTCGCGCCAGGACCGGGGGAGGGGTTACATGACGTGCATCTTGTGCTGCATTCACTTGCACTCGGACATTAGAGACTTTGTCTCATAAATGTCCGATGAGCGCTGTTTGCGGTCTATGGACATAGCGTATCATTTTGACTCGTTGCGTTGTGGCGATGTCTCGCAGATAACACAGATAATACATATGAAAAGTATAATTTGCTCAGAGTCCAGAGACAGTTGTGGTTCGGTTCGGTTCGGTCCGGATCCGGACCAGAGTCCGTACTTTGAGGATGCCTGCCCTAGTTGGAGCAATGGCACCTATAACATTTTTAATTTTTTGAATGAAAATGATCTACCAGCTCATTTACTGAGATGTTAGCAGGGGCAAGTGTGGAAGAAAAATCCTGAGTAAACATTTCCCTAGTATTTTCAGTTAAATATCGCTTTGTGGTTACCTCTTTTTGAACATTTTTGTGAACATAAATAGAGCTCTCAAAGAAAACACAGGAATGGTCAGAGAGTGCAACATCAACCACAACCGTAGAGATATTCAGACCCTTTGAGATAATTAAGTCCAGAGTGTGCCCCTTATTGTGCGTGGGCTCCGTCACATGCTGAGTCAGTCCATAGCTATCAAGAACACAAAACAGTTCTTTAGCCCCTCTGTCCTGGGGGTTGTCAACATGGATGTTAAAATCACCAACAATGACTAGACGGTCAAAGTCAATACACACTATAGACAGCAGTTCAGTAAAGTCATCAAAAAAGCTTGCACAGTATTTGGGTGGTCTATAGATATTTAGGAACAGAGCTCGAGAGGAGCATTTCAGGTGAAGGGCCACATATTCAAAAGAAGCAAAGTTCCAGATGTCTTCCTGCATTGAATGGAATCAGTGAACAAAATAGCAACTCCACCCCCTTTCTTTTGCATTCTTTCCTGACTCATAAAACTAAAGTTGGGAGGGGTTGATTCGATAAGAACAGCTGCACTGTTATTTTGTTCAATCCATGTTTCCGTTAAAACATAAAATCGAGATTTTGATAAACTCACACAAACATTTGAGCACTTCCTGTGTCTAAGCTGAAAGGGTGAACGGAGAGTAGATAGAGCTGTGGGGTGAAGGAAGAGTATCCTCAGAGGTGGTAGGGGGGGTGAAGGGCGGTGGAGACTCCTCCATTTTTCTCCCATAATCAAGACATTCCTCAGGCGGGTGCAGTGATAGATTTTCAAGGTTTTCTGTGCGATGTGTTGTGTCTTCCTCTTGTTTTGATTCCTCTTGTTGCTTGTAAGAGGGAACAGATTGATGATGCAGGCAGTTGAATATGTTAGAGATAAACAATTTCACTCCTGACTTGTTCAGACAAACTCCATTTGCCTTAAAAAGATGTCTGCGGTCCCAGAAAAAGTTAAAGTTGTCAATAAAATGGACAGAATGGTCAGTACAGGCAGTGGAAAGCCAGGTGTTCAGTGCAAACAATCTGCTGAATCTCCCTGAGTGCCACTGATGAACACCTCTGCATTTAGAGAGCTGACAGTTTCCAACAGACATTTAAAGTCTTTTTCAGCACTTCTGACTGTTGTTTCACAACATAATTTGTTCCAATGTGCAGTACCACATTTTTTACAGTCTGATGTTCAGACTTGCCAAGGTACAATCGAAATAGAATTTATCAGAAACCAGGGGGGTGGTATACATAAATCATTTGGACCTGTTATGAACATTTCAGATCGAAATATTGCAACAATATCATTGATTGGATTGAAACTGCGTTCCGATGTTTATTGACTTTGGTGGCCCCTAATCTGTTAAAACAGATCTCTGCATATGAATGCAAAATATGTATGCAACAGATCAAGATTTAGGTACTGGAAGCTTTTTGGTTTCTGTTTGTAATCTGAGTAGTATTGACCAATCGTGTTTGATCAGTCCATGCATTTAAAGGTCCTTGTTGAAAGTAAAAAAGGCGGAACATATTGGCCAAAATGCAATGTTGGAACCCAACAGCTATTGTCTTTTTATTAACTTAAAATAACCTTAAATGTCTTGATGTTTGGATAGATTGACTATACATTTGGTTTAGATATTTGCGATATTCATCTCAGGATGAATAAAAGTTCCATAATCCAGTCAAAATATCATCGTTTTGAACCAAATACTGCAAATCAGACTAAGCTGTGTGCGCTTGGGCTAATTAGCAAATGTTAGCATACTAACACAAAGTAAGATGGTTACCATAATACCTGCTAAACTTCATTTCCATTGTGTCTTGCTGACTTTAGCATTAGGCTGTAGACTTTCCTTCATAACTAAAGTGATGGTTCTTTGGCTCTGCCCATTGATGTTTGACTCAACCAATGCAGGAGGCCTCCCTATCAAGGAGCACGTTAGGCGCCAAGGTCAAACTCTTCGTTGGCTGCTGGAGCGATGTGGGAACAGGTACCAGGTTCTGAGCAACCAGCCTGGGGCCTCAGAGGCTCAGGTGGCAGAGCTGTTTCAGAAGATCCAGAAGATGATAGAGGCGAACAAGCATCCCAGAGGAGTTCAGGACAGGATGTACACGCAGCTCAGACGAGAAGTGAGCTTAAGGGAGGCGAGGAGGTCGCAAGGAAGACAAGAAGACATAGAAATGAGAGTCATGCATGATATGCATGATGGGAGGCCATGGCAAAGAAAGCAGATGGCCTCCAAACAATTACAACTAATACCCAGAGGTAAGCCGGGTTCAGCGTTTTCGTTTCAATTTGTTGACATATGAGTTAAATGTTTTTTCACACTGACATTTTGTTATCTTCTTTTTAAATCATCTCTTTGTATCACTACAAAAAGTGTTAAAAATAATATTCACCTGTTTAAACATGATAGTGAAATAAATCAGGTTATTACTGATAATTGTATAGGATACAGTATGTGCTACAAAATTGGCTGACTAATTTGTAAGAAACACTGTATTCACAGATGTGTTAAGGTAAGGTCATACCTTTTGCAAGAGACTAGGGAGGGACATCATTCTAGATAATAAATATCACCATGAAACCCCCCTAAATCATTACTAACTAAAACAAGTTTTCTGGAATTGTATATAATTTAAAATATGGAGATGCATTATCTAATGCTAACTTTTTGTGAACTCTACCGAGAAAAATATAAAGAGTTGCAGTGTTCGCATACTTGTTTCTGAATGTGTCTCATCTGAGATATTTCTAATTCAGCCCTTGATCGGAAAGGAACAAATATTTGAAATGTAAAAATCGCTGTTCTATGTCATTGCAGGACTCCCAGCAGGGTCAGCTGGTATCAAACCTCCTCTTGCCCTCATCCTGCTGGGAAGGAGCAAGTCAGGAAAGAGCTCAGCAGGCAACGTGATCCTGGACAGTGAAGAGTTTCAGACCGACACAAAGACCACCAGGTGCTCTGTACGCCATGGGGAAGTATCGGGGTGGCCTGTGATCGTGGTGGACTCCCCCGGGTGGAGCCTGTTTGGTCTGGCCAATTCCAAGCAGGTCAGGACGGAGATCAGTCGAAGCCCTTCCCTTTGCCCCGTGTGGAGCAAAGTCATGTTCATTCTGACTGTACCGGTGGGCTCCTTCAGAGAGAAAGACAGGAGAGCGGTGGAGATGCACCTCAGCCTTTTGGGGAAGGATGTGTGGAGAAGCACTGTGGTGTTGTTCACCTACGGAGAGGAGCTGAGAGGAAAGACAGTGGAGAGTCACATCGAGCAGAGTGGAGAGCCTCTGCAGTGGCTGCTGGGCAGATGTGGACAAAGGCACCAAGTGTTTTGCACAAATACAGGCGACCGGACTCAAGTACAGCAGCTGCTGCACATGGTGGAGCAACTAGAGCAATGATATAGTTAGTGGTGCAAGAACGAGTCCTAAAACCTGGAAATTAGTTAGCATTTTACAACTTCCAGTTCCCTTGTCTTGAATCAGACCTTTTTTGAATGTGTTTTTTGTTAAATGCCTGAAATAAGGTCTGTGGTTAACACAAGCTGAAGATATTTTAATACTTTGTTTTTACGACATAAAAGATGTCGGTAAATACCCAAATCGTGAATTTCCCAAAATGTCTTGTATGATAAAAATGACATTTGCTAACAAGTGACTAAATAAACTACTAAACGCCATCACAAGTCTGCCTTAAGCTTAGCATGGGTGCAATTGTGATGCAGTTAGTCTAGCGCAGTGGTTCTCAAACTTTTTCTGTCTGGCCCCCCCCTTTGGAGAAAAAAATAAGTCGGGCCCCCCCAACACAAATAGTCAGGCTCAGTGGCGGCGGCGCCAGATATTTATTTTGGGGTGCTGTGGGGTAGCTTGACGTTTCATAGAGGGTGCTCAAACATTTAGGGTTTCCCATTAATGTACCGGGCGCTACAGTGGAATGTTCTACTGCAACACTCCCCACGCATATACACAGTGTGACAGTTACAATGAAGGCTCGAGGCATACAGTATAGGTGTAAGCAGGGGTAAAGTGCTTTTTTATAGGTGGTGTGTGGACCTCACATAGGGGGGTCCGGGGGCAAGCTCCCCCGGGAAGATTTGAAGTTAAATGCATCAATCTGGTGCACTTTGAGAGCAACATGAAGAGATCTATGGATACATCTCTCAGCACCCAATTGAAACAGAACTGGAAACAGATTTACTTTTTCTTTATGGATATTTTACAAATCACCCTTTTAAACTTTATTCTTGTTTTACTGTCATATAGTATTTCATACCTGTTTTTCATTTATTCTCTTATTTTTTTATAACTATAATGATCATATAAACGTGTGCCTCGGAAATAATTGTTTACATTAATGGTGACCAAAACGTTTGACACCCACTGAGATAACACTCAGAGAGTCCTTTAGCTCACTGAGTCTCTCAGTCGGACAGGAGAGGACTCTCCTCCACCTTGTTGTTGAAACAACTCCTTATATCCGTTAGCGTAGCTCGCTAGAATAGAATATATCTTTATTGTCATCACACATCAGTGCAACGAAATTCAGTTGGCATCTCTCAATGCAATACATAACATAAATAAGAACACATCCATAAAAACAGTGATAAAGCAGAGATAGTAGCAATAATAATCAGGGTCATCATATGCACTTTACCAGAATGTTAAAATATATAAAGCTACAATGCTTAAATATAAATAGTTACTAAAAAATATCAGTTGATACTTAATAAAAATAAAAATAAATAACATGGTATTTTAGGCTGCAGTCTTTGATGGGAAGTATGTGTTTGTATGTGTGCATGTTATAGTGCGTTTTGTGGTTGGACAGGGATGGGAGTGATGGAGGCCACAGCTCTGAGAAAGAAGCTGTTCTTCAGTCTGTTGGTGCGTGCTTTTATGGACCTGAACCGTCTGCCGGATGGCAGCGGTTCGAACAGTGAGTGGCCGGGGTGTGTGATGTCTCTGATGATACTGCTGGCTTTCTTCTGCAGTCGACTTTTGTAGATGTTATCAAGGTTGGGCAGCTCAGTCCCAACGATGCGCTGAGCAGCCTTCACCACCCGTTGCAGGTCCTTCCGCTCTGCGGCTGTGCAGCTGGTGTACCACACAGTTATGCAGCTGGACAGGGTGCTTTCAATGGTCGACCGATAGAAGTTTACCAGCAGTTTTTGTGGAAGCCTGGCCTGTCTTAGTTTCCTCAGGAAAAACAGTCTCTGCTGTGCCTTTTTCACCAGGTTTGAGGTGTTTGAGGTCCATGTTAATTTATTGGAGATGTTGACTCCAAGGAACCGTAGGTCTTCCACGCTCTCCACTGCTTCTCCAATGTTAGCACCAGAAGCTAACAACAACGATCTCCGGTACGGTGCGTTCTCTCTCTCTCGCTCGCGCACACACACAGAGCCGAGCTGTAATGAAACAGAGACCCAGACGTAATAGTACTGTACTGCATCATATTATTTTCGAATCAATAATTTTTCAATTTATGATTTTTTTTTTTTTTAACAGCCATTTTTCCTCCTGGTCTCTTGCGCCCCCCCCTGGCATGCCTCTGCGCCCCCCACTTTGAGAACCACTGGTCTAGCGTTAGCTTTTAACTTCTGGCATCTGCATTTACATTACATTACATTGCATTTAGCTGACGCTTTTATCCAAAGCGACTTACAATAAGTACATTCGACCAGGAAGACACAACCTTGAAGAAAACAGAATCATATAAGAACATCAGGTTTCAAAGAGCCAATCGTTTCAAGTGCTACTCAACTGGCTTTAGATAAGCCAGTCCTTTATTAGTATATAAGTGCTCTGTTAGCAGTTCTTTGTTAGTCATTCTATCGCTCGAAGTGGAGTCGAAAGAGATGAGACATTTACGCTTTAAAAAGCACAAAGTAGTGTTAATATGTAAAGATTATCCTGCTGAACAAAACGTTGTAAGTATTATAAAGATGTGTTAGTCAAACAGCATATTTTCTGAAATATAACGAAATCCAATGGGAATCCATATCAGATATTTGTCATTATTTTAGAGAAAGTTTATTTCAGTGAATTACAGAATGCTTTGTTTCTCCATCACATTGATGAAAATGAGATCCCATAACATTCCCCAGCTTATTTCAGTTTCATACAGGCAAAGTGCCCAGAGTTTTTATTTGTATTTAATGTGTCATTTTGAAGTGTTTTAACCTGTAGAAATACATACATACAGGTCTGATTGGAGAATCACAGAATCATGTTATTTATATATTAATGTAATTTATACTTGAATTTTTTCATAGTACATGTATACTGTAGGCCTACATCATGTGTGCATATCAGAATAAAGGTATGATCCAAACTCAATTTGTCCTGACCGGACTCAACGCTGTGTGTGTCCGTCATGAAACAACAAGCTGTTTACAAGTAGTTCCAGCAAACATCCACTGATAAATTGCGATGTTAACAACCTCATGATAACCTCGTATTTTTTTTTAACTTAGGATCGTATACCTGTGTTTAGTCTAGAAAAAGGTAAATGTGTGCATTTTATTATAAAGTTGTATATTTACAGATTGTTGCAAAAACTAAGAAGCTTATAAAAATCAGGTTTAAAACCAAAAGAGGCGTTTTATTATAGTTATTCATTTTAATGTTTTGTCTAAAGAGATGCTGATTTGAAACCGTTGTTACATACAGTTACGGCATTTCCTGTTTCTGCCGGAGAGAAGGGAGTTTGTCCTTGTCCCAAAGCTTGCCGCTGTATTTACTCCCTCCATCTGACAGGAGGGAGCCTCGTTGAGCTGCGAGTGTGTAGGGGTAGGGTGTATGGCGTGGTTTGGGATTGGGCCATCCTGAATAATCATTCGAAGTCGGCGGCTACAGGAAGAGGAAGAACTTGGCTGAGACATAGGGCTGAGATCATGTTGACCGCCTTGCTTTGCGGAGCTGTGGTGTTTCCAGGACTTTTCTTTAGCTTCAGGAAAGGACTGAGAGACAGGTTCACACACTGGAGTGAAGCCGACGTAGTTTGCGTCAGTGAGAGGTCAGCACACACACCGAACTCCATTAAGACATGCGCCGATGTAATGAGTTCTTGCTTATCTATCAATATAAATGCGTTGTGGAGATTTACTAACTGTTTGTTATTAGTTTATATAAAGAGCTTGTGAATTCGGCACGGATTTAAAATAATCATAATTGTCTTATAATACACAGGCTACACATGTTGTTATGAACCGTATGACAATTTAGAATTTTCGCAATTATTCGGTCTTATGTGTGTACTATGTTGGCCGAAGATATCACATTCAACCTCAGAAAGGAATAAGTACTATACTTTTTTACTTATGTATGCATGTTGCCAAAAAGCAATACATCTATTACATTCGCATGTATTTCAATGGAGTGTCGTGTCATTTTCCACAAGCCATGTGTTTGCTGTCTCTTTTTTTCTGCATAAGAATTTATTATTTTAAATGTGTCTTCAGGCTGGTTTCCGCCACCCATGCATCTCTGGCAACTGCAGCTGGAGTCACAGTGGTGGCATCCTGCAATGACGTCATGACTGACAGGTAGGAGAGTCATGTTTGAATTAATATGATTTCAATATATTTTTTTAATTCAGTGTGTATCCATTAATATCATTTACACTGCTGCAATTAAAATCATTTAACCAGTGTGGGTTTTTGTCGCCAAACAAAATCAAGTTGGTCTGTGTCTTTTTACGTTAAGTTTTGCATAACACTGTTATTTAAGTGCAGATGCTCTCTGTGTCACCATGCAGTCACTGGCTGGTCAACTGGTTTGCTTTGTTCGGAGCTCCCTATATGGCCTTTGACATCTTCGCCATGTATCTGAGCCACTACCACACTCAGAGGGTCCGAGGTCATTCCAGCTCATTGAGCGGCCACTCTCTTCAGACGGTGAAGGCCTTCCTCAGTAAGGACTGGATGTTGGTCCTCCATCACCTGGCGCTGCTACTCATTTTTATGCCCATCACTCTGGTGAGTCTGCAGGAGGAATCCCTGACGTAGTGTGTTTGACCAGTTTGGTACAAACACTGATTCCTGTGTCTCATCTGATCTGCAGTTCTTCAGGAGGGGACTGGGGGATTTCTTCATCGGCTGCTTGTTCACCACAGAGTTCAGCACACCTTTCGTCTCTGTCGGAAAGATTCTCATCCAGGTAAACTATTAAGACATCAAAACATTTTAGCCATATTTAGCAGTATTGCTACAATCAAACAAACTATAGATCATAGTCTCATGTTTGTGCATAAAGGCGACTAATGTTCGGCGTGATGATGTTTAGTAGTTTATTTATTCACTTGTTACCGCTGTTTTTATTTCTTTATCTTTATCCATCATAAAGAAACTGGGCTTCCATACCAATTACTTTTCCCCATCTAAGTATCGCACACACATTTTGAAGCGTCATTTTCTGTGTGCACGTTTCCCATTACTGAATCGACTTTAGTGCCAAAACTGGCAGTTGTGTGAGGTAGAACAGGAGGAGGTGGAGTTTCCGCTCACCCTGCTGTTCTCCTATCCACCTGTTGAAGTGGGCAAGACCTTGAACCCCAAATAGCTCCAAACGCGCAGATCAACACCCTGCATGCTGGCTTGCTACCATCTGTAGTGACTGATATGTTAATTGTAAAGAGTGTTAAATAAAAGCTATTCAGCTCTTCCAGAGGGAATTCATTATTGTCCCCTGATCTTCAGCTGGGCCTCGATGACACCAGGCTGCACCGGATCAACGGCGTCATCATCCTCTGGAGCTTCTTCACCTGTCGGATCCTGCTCTTCCCCTTCATGTACTGGATGTACGGCCGGCAGTTTGGGGTTCCCCTGCACAGAGTGGCCTTCCATCTGCCGCTGCACTGCAACGTGGGTAATCTGGCCATCCTGGCTCCTCAGGTCTACTGGTTCATCCTGCTGCTGAGGAAAGCTAAGAGACTGTACCTGAGACAGAGCCGAGGGGGGGGGGGGATGAAAAGCCATTAAGGAGGAATGAAAAGTGATATAATGGGGTATAACATCTATTATAAAAATCTAATATATTCAGGAATGTGGTCTTTCTTGGACAAAGTGTTACTATCATGCGGAAAAAAGCAATAGTTTGAGATTTAAGATTTATTATTTTGAGAACTTCATTTTTTTCCTTCTAATATATTTAAAGGTAATATTTGATCTGAGTTAAATGGAAGAATTTGAAATATACCTAGCAATAACTTATTAGGTATAGTAATACTTAATTACTATTTTTCATTACATTCTATAATATGAATAACATTTCTATGTCTGAAATGCTGTTACTTTCGAAACAATCGCCAACTTTTCCCACTTTTTATTTTTCTGAAAATGTAACTTTTTAGAGATTATTCTGGAATATTATTACTTTATCAAAATAATACTTTTTTTTCTTTAAATGTATGACTTTTTCAATGACTGGCTCCAATATTCAATCACCATGCACTACGGCATAATGTAGCTTTAGAACTGGAAATGATTTGTTTGTCTGCTGTATGTACTTGAGAAACGACCTTAAATTATGTTATTACTGTAGCTTTACTGTTTGCAGAGAATACTTTTGTACCAATAAAACAAATACTCTTTACTTGATAAAATATGTTTTGCTAATTCTGTGGTTGAGAGTACTAATGTATACATGTCCTAAACACAGAGAGCACCAGGTAGAACAGTTGATCTAACTTTAATGTAAATATCGGAGCCTCAACATCTTGTTCAAGAACCCTTTACAGTTTGAGAGAGGCGCAGCACAAAAAGACATTTGCTGTGAAATATCTTTTATTCTCTCAAACTCCTTTCCCATCACCCTCATAAGTGCAGCGTATCACATCATTATTTCACAGGAGCTCGGTGTGTCAAGCTGCCGCTGACACCAGCTGAGCGATCTTCTGCTGCAGCACCGCCTTCATCTCCTGGCTCTGCAGGTTGTCAGTGATGGTGGAGAAGAAGTGGCGGGTGTTGTCGCTCTCCAGAGAGCTGCTGCTGTGAGGGAACGCCGCCATGATGGCCTCGTAGTGGCTGAGGATCTCCAGGCTGCACAGGAACAGCGGCTCGCACTGGCCTCCTGGCATCATCACCTGGAAGAGGAGGGCCAATGAGATATTACAGGAGTAGGCCTACCACTCAGTCACATCGACATGAAACACATTGTAAGTGAGTGTTACTACACAGAGAGGAGATTCTTAGCTTTCCAATTATATCCTGATCTTCAGATACATTTGTTAATTAGAAAGTAACTAGGTAAATATACTTAGGTATTGTTCTTAAGAATGTTTTTGACATATTTGTACTACTTCAGTATTTCCATCTAAAGCTACTTTATAGTACTCCACTACATTTCAGAGGTTAATATCATACCTTTTATTTGATTTAACACTGTATTTTGTGCATATAAAATACATGATATTCTGTAAATGTATGGTCCGAATATGGCTATAACAGTATCACATTCTGACACCCAGAAATGGGTTTGTTTGAAATCAACCACTAGGTTGGAAACATAAATCCACGATCATCTCAGAATGAGCTGCTTTAACATCCAACTATTTTTGATAGAGTGGATAGAGTAACTTTAACAGTTATAATATCCTCTACTTGCATCAAACGTGAAATATTTGTTTAGTCACAGTTATTTAAACTCTCTAAAAGTTGTTGGCAAACAGCTATACATTTCTTTATTGGTGGTTTTCGACCTTCTAAAATGAGACATCTGTGGTGGGGGCAACGCTCATAAACCCCAGCTCTGTGATCTTTAGCTCAACCTGCTCCCAGCCAATCAGAATCCAGACTTCTACGTGGCAGCGGTGGTGATAACTCTTACCTGGATGTGCTGCACATGGCAGAAGAGCTGGCTGAGGACAAAGAGGACCTCTTGGCAGGGAGCTGTCTCCGCCTCCTCCTCCATGTGGGACTCTTTGGACTTCAGCGGGGATTGGGACATTTTAGGAGGCGTGGAGACGGTCAGAGGAGCCGAGGCAGGAAGGGGCAGCTTGGCTCTGACTGAGTTCATCACCTCCCTCACGGCGTGGGCGTATAACCTGCCGACGTGCCCCCACCCCTCAGCGGACAGCCAGTCAGAGCAGCTGGACCCACAGAGCAGCTGCAGGACCCGGAGCAGGAGGACGGACAGGCGCAGCTCGCAGGAGAACCTCCTCAGGTCCAGGAGGGGCAGGTACTCCACGTACTCCAGCGAGAAGGGGACGTAGAGGCGGGCCGAGGTGATGAGCTCCCTCAGGACCCCCAGCAGCCGCCCCCACTGGCTGACGGAGCACCAGGGCAGCGTCTGGGTCACGGCCACCAGCAGGCCTTTGCTGAACATGCCCACGTGTTCGGCCCGCCGCTGGTCCAGAGAGAGGCGGGACAGCATGGTGGTCCTCAGGGAGTCTGACGCACAGCAGCACTCCATCCAGGCCAGCAGCCCGGTGCCCTGTCCGTACTGAGGCAGATCCACCCCGGACCACTCCTACGGGGGGGGGGGGGCAGATGTTATCAGCAGGAGTAAAGCATGGCAGACCTGACAAAATGATGTTATCCCCTTTAGCAGTGAAAATGTCACATTTCAGCTGCCACCGCAGTTACTGTCATTAATTGTTGACTCTGCCAGCTGGTCTCCAAGAACAAAGTTCCCTCAGTTTATCGTGTAAAGATTTTTGCAATACAAATGTTACTGGAGAACTTGATTCAAGCAAAACCTCATTGGTGTGAATTAGGGATGGGTATCGTGTGAAATTTATCGATTCCGATTCTGCTTATCGATTTCGGTTCTTATCGATTCCCCATTTCGATTAAAAAATGGGGATCACCAGCAGCATAACAATGTTACAATTAGGGATGGGTATCGTTTGAAATGTATCGATTCCGATTCCGGTTACGGTTCTTATCGATTCCCCATTTCGATTCCAAAAATAATAAAAGAAAGAGGTCAAACGTTTAGATAACAAAAATATCTTTATTCTTTTAAGCTTTAACTGACATTTTTACAAATAAAAAAATATACATGCAATACAAATGTATTGCACAATAGCTGTGCTTTATTGTAACTGAGCTATGCCTGTGGCAAGCTATTAACAGGCTTTACACTGTGCCTTGTCTTTCTCTTTTTTAGTGTAGTGGAGCCTCACTTCAGAGCGTTTACCGCGACCCATCTTTGGTGTTATGAAGTGACTGAGCTCGTGAACTGTCTACGGGAGGGCGGGGGGAACCTCGCTGCGGGGCAACTGTGGACCTCTGTCGCCTGTCAGCGCAACTTACATGATGACGTTTAAAGAAATTAAGGGCGGTGCCGGTCAGCGTACCGAGACGACCGGCCGTTCTGTGATTCTCCAGAACACACAGACGGCCAGTCCGCTATGTATTCCACCGGGTCACCGCGGCGCAGACGGGCCCGGTGGAATACAGGGTCTACCGCGTTTAGGAACCGTTAAGCAGAACCGAAATTGTGTATTTTGTATGGGTACCCGGCATTTTATTATTGGTTCTTATCTGGAACCGAGTTTCGGTTCCCAACCCTAGTTACAATACAAATACATATACATTTTAATGTAGTAGGTGATCTGATTTTGGACGTTCGGCTCCTAGGATAACTCAAAAACAAACTGTAGCTGAAGTACAGTGACCGTGGAGGATACAAATGTCCCAATTGAAGCCACATTTTATATCCAACGGCCATTCTATTTGATCTGGTTTCACTCCAGAGCCCTTGCTTTTAGATTGCAGTTTTGTACAATTTTTCACCAGATTGAGACGTTTTTGCCCTTTGGGGTCAATACATGCCGTTTTCCTGGTTTCCACTATTGCTGCTGTATTATATTTTTGCTAATCATTAATAAATCTCAGTTTTTGTATTACATTACATTACATTACATTTAGCTGACGCTTTTATCCAAAGCGACTTACAATAAGTACATTCGACCAGGAAGACACAACCTTGAAGAAAACAGAATCATAAAGTACATCAGGTTTCATAGAGCCAAGTATTTCAAGTGCTACTCAGCTGGCTTTAGATAAGCCAGTCCTTTATTAGTATATAAGTGCTTTGTTAATAGTTCTATCGCTCAAAGTGGAGTCGAAAGAGATGAGTTTTCAGTCTGCGCCGGAAGGTGTGTAAGCTTTCTGCCGTCCTGATGTCAATGGGGAGCTCATTCCACCATCTTGGAGCCAGGATAGCAAACCCACGTGTTTCTGCTGATGGGAACTTGGGTCCCCCTCGCAGCGAGGGTGCAGCGAGGTTTATCAGTTTTATCAGGAAAACTGTGGCATTTACAGCATTAATAATAAAAGAAAATTGAAATTCTGACTGGACTGAGGCCGATTTAATTTAGATTATTATTACCACTTGTTTCAGCACCACTCAATAGTTTACAGAAATATCCACAGAAGGTCATACATGGTCAACCAGATCCCTTTAAAGTCCCAGAAGCCTTAACGTAGAGTGACCAAGAAAAGATAGAGACAAGCTGCCATTGGGTGAAGCGGCATGCACATAGAGACAGATCATCTTACCTGCTCCGGCAGATCACACACAGTCAGCAGAGAGGCGGGAACCTCGTTTTTGAAGTGATCCCTCCAGACGGGCTTGAGGTGGAAGCGAATGGTCCAGTCCAGTCTCTCCATCTTGTGGTAGAGCCAGAACAGAGCTCTGGACCAGCTGCTGGGGGACGCTGCCACCTCTGCCCCCACCAGCTGCCCCAGCCGGGTCAGCAAAGCCTCCAGCAGCTCCTTGGTGTCCATGGACCAGCGGTGCACAGCGCCCTCTGGTGTCTGATCCCAGCACCTAGTAGAGGATGCAGATATATCAAAATCAAATATTATATAGAATGCGATTAAGTTATTAGGTCTTTTTTAAATAAGAACCACGCATAACATTCAGATAAAGCAAAAGATTATATAGGGATACTTGTGTCGCGCGCGCATGTGTGGATCGAGAGAGAGAGAGAGAGAGAGAGAGTGTGAGTGAGCGTATTGTGTTTCTGGAAGTGAACAGGAGTAGCAGCAGTATAACAAAGTCACAAATATAAACAACAGCCACCTAGGAACAATGAATGTTGGACTTCATTAACCGATCCTGAAAACATTCGCTATACAGGGCCAAAGTCCTGCAGCATGCGTCCCTTACTGATGTATCTGCGCATCCCTAAGAAATATACTGAGATCATTGAGCCACTTTGTGTAGCATTACTACTGAGAGCTAATATGAATGTATATGACCATTATCATTAATATATATATGCTCAACAACAGTGGTCCAAGAATTAAACCTTGTAGCGCTCCCATTGAAATGAGTGCACGCATCTTACAGACCTGAGAGTCTGGTTTAGCAGCTGGGCGAGGACATAGAGGAGGGGGAAGGGAGAGCAGCCTAACACCCAGTGAGGAGAGACGGGAGCGTCCACAGACAGAGCCGTGTGCAGGAGCTGCAGACTCAGCTCTATGTCGAAGCAGCGGTGACCTGGAGGAAAAGATTACATTAGCAATGGGTCAAACAACTGCATGTGTTAAAGGTCCCATGTCATGCTTTTCTGGTTAATACCCGTCCCCTTGTGTGGTAGCTTTTTCTGCATGTACACGGTCTGCAGAGTCACAAACCCTCAAAGTACACCCTGTAGCGAGTACAACTCTAACACAGAAAAGACCCGTCTATGCTGCCCCAGAACGCCTCGTTGGAGATTTCTCTTTTTCCATTGGGTTCTGTGACGTGTGAACACCCAAATCAACAACAAATGACCATTTGGCCCAAATGGACCAATCCGCGGAGCACCTCACACACCAGGATCCCTTGGCTAACTAACTAGTCCCTGAACGCTGGTAATAGACGAGTTGGGATGGCGGAGGAATGCTCTCCGCAGACCCATTCTCACAGCGTTATAAACCTCTTTCTTACTCAATATCAAGCCACACTTATTGTTTTTACTTCGGCTGTGAGTGTTTGTGTGTGCTCAGGATGAGGTTCGCTTGTTCTCGCTGTATCGCCGACCCGGAAACCTGTCCGCTCCTCGCAGCAGCGAGCCTCGCAACGTCCCGACCAATCAGAGCACACTGGGCTCACAGGGAGGGTGGGGGTCAGGAGCGCCAACAAGCCGTTTAGGACAGAGAGTGAATACACATACTATACAGAGATGCTGTGAGAAACCAATGTGAGTTTGGAACATTGAACAATATAAATCTATTCTAGTAGACCTCAACGATCTTAAGTGTTGTTTTTTGTGTTAAAGAAAGGGGACGGGCTGGGAGGTGATTTGTTCAATTTGCTCATTCATGTACATAAAAGTATAATGTTTTAAGAGATTCTTACACTATGATTGCAAACCTGCCTGGAAATCAGATTTGTTTAAAAGCATTATAAATAGGCCAAAACTCTCACCTGTGGTGGAGAGGTTAGGCAGGACGAAGACGTTCACGACCTCCTGAGGTGTCAAAAAGCTTTCCATCCTTTCTTCTTCTCCCTCAGCGGCCATGACAGGCATCATCAGCAGACCCAGAAACTTGAGCAGCTGCTCTCTCTCATTGGCTGACAACGATTTGGTCTTCGTCATCTCCTGTAGACACCTGCAGAGCAGAGCGCTACCACTCTGAGTGTCTTCTTCTTCTGCCTTTTTGCTTGCGTCTTCATCGTTTTGTAGTTCATCTTCTCTTCCCCTCGGTCCTCTGAGTCCTGGCAGCTGCTGCAGGATCTTGGCCATCAGAGTGAAAGCACCTTTATTGAACACAGCGGAATGACAACAGGACCTCAAAGCGGCTTCAGGGTTCTGGAACACGACTCTAGCTACCAAAGACACTGCTGTGTTAAGATTGGCCTGCGACGCTGCTGCCGACGCTCCGCCCCTCCCTTGGATGATGCAGTTGAAGGCCATGTTAAGCTCCTGTTCGAACGCGACGGTCACCGTGGAGGGGACGGAGCCCCCAAAGAAGCCCCGGCTGGACAGTCTCATCATGGCAGCCAATGCTTTGTTCTTGTCTTCTAGTGAAAGTGCTGAGAAAATGTCCGCGACCACTTTCATCAGCTTCCTGCACTGGCTCACGTTGGAGCCCTCGCTGTGGAGTTTAGTCACGATGGTGGAGGTCAGATTGATCAGCGTTTCCTGCCGCTGGAAGGCTGCCTGGTTCTTCTCCAGGCAGTCGAACCAGAGCTCATCTTGGGCGGCCCAACTCTTCTCACTGGCAAATAACTCTGTGAAGTTCTGGTAGTCGTCCAGACGGTGTTTGATGATGACTGCTGTTACCCGGGCGTTCAGCTCAGGGGTGCTCTCTGCGGCGGGGAAAGATAGTGACTCCAGGAAACCGCTGAGACTGTTTTTCTCAGACTTCTGAAAGTCTGTTTCATTCGTAGTTTCAGGCGCTTTGGTTTCCTGTAGAGCCGTCAGGACTCTCTGGACACTTTGTTCTAGTTTAAATGCTGAGCCGCTAGATTCAGAGGTGCCCAGGAGCCCATTGCTTTGCCAGAACTGAGCCAGATCTGTTATAATCTTTGAGGCTTCACCAAGCTTTATCCGGGTGGGTTCAAACTGAGATGGTGTGTGAGACGCATGTAGGTCTCTCAGAGCCTCCTTTAAAAGTTCAGGAGTCAGTTTCTCGCCATTCTGTTCTCTGATGCGGACCACTTTTGACAGGATATGCATCTTCTCTATCGCAGGAAGTCCGACCGCTCCGTCTATTAGGAATGCCGTGTAAAGAGTATCTAGAGCAATGGAAAGAGCCTGGAGGCAGAGATCTGCTGTAGATATCTTATCTTTTATGTCTTTAAGTGCATGAAGGAGGATGTTTACGACATCAGCGGTTGGCGGCGATGCAGGTAGATCTGAAGCGTCTAGCTTGAGCCTCTTGGCAGCCTGAGGGGAAAGACTGGAAGATTTAGACGAGAGCCGAGCAAACTGTCCGGCAAACATCTTCTCTAAGCTATCCTCTCCTTCCTCTTTCTGCTCATCTTGCCCTTTCCACAGCTCCCACCACACCTCCAGGAGAAATCGAACATCGTCCTCTCTAGTGGGGCCGCTCCTCACGTGTTGCACCAACCTTTCAAGCTCAGTAGCGATCTGAGACTGGGGAAGATGCAAGAGGAAACGGGCAAATATCGGAGCAGCTGCTAACGACCTCACCACTTCCAGCAGGACAACATAGTTGACTTCGGGGAGGCCGTTCTGGAGGGGGAAGAAAGGGTTCTCCCTCCAGGACAGCTCTACGTCCGTTACAGCCTCCCTGCACAACACCTTCAGCCAAACAGCACAAACTAATTTCTTTATACAGCTCACAGCCGCTGCAGGGAGGTGAACACCGAGTTCTTCCTGTCCGCAGATTTCCCGCACTGCTTCCAGGACCAGATGGCCCACCCTGCTCCAGTCAGCCTTCTGAAGGGAGGACAGGGACGAGGGGAGAGACAGTTTATCAGCCAGGAGGAAAGCACCCTGAAGAACCGCAGAATCTGAAAGCACAAGAAAGCACAAGAAAGCAAGTGTCAATATTACTAATTAAAAAATACAATCTTTCACAAGTACACATCCAATTCTGACACTGAATGTTAGCTCCTAGAAGGAAGATAATCTGGTCTCAGTTAAGTGTTTGACCAACAAATAAGAGCCCAAGCTAGCTGCATGGATTTTATTATTGTTTAGCGTTTGATCTTAATTATCCAAAGATATTCAGTTTAATATCAAATTACAAATTAAAGCAGCTGCATTATTACACTAGAAAAGGGATAGGGTCAATAACATTATCCCTTACTTAATATCTATAATTGGACTAATCCATTATTGAAATATTGCATTTCTGATGTAGAACAATACATGTTAAAGATAACTTCTATCAAAATATAGAACATGATCAAATATTTCTTAACATATTTTGGAAGATGTTTATATTACATTTTCTGTTTCTTGTCATTCAATCAATCCTCAACCCCGGAGCAAGGTAGACAACAGCATTAACCATTTATTTATTTTTAAACTCTTTGCAATTAGGCTTTGCATATGTCGCATTATTAATAGCAAAATGTAAGACAATTTTACGAAAGAACATACTGTATTTCCCTTTACTTTCTGGACATTGCGTTTCAAATGATGATAATGAGTGAAGCTTCAAAGACTTTGAATAAACTGCAGTGTCACATTTACAATATTTAATACATTTGTGTATGTCTATATTGTACAAAAGGTGTACTTTACCTGTGTCCATCAATGCCATAACTGCCGAAGTTAGTTAGCAGGTTAGCTATTGTGCTAATTTAGTTCGGTATTTCAATTCCCATTCATGAGCTGTACCACAACAGGCGGTCAGTATTTATTTCACAAAAGCACCAGTTCTGCACATTATACCGGAGTATAGCATATCAAACAGATAAAGTCTGCTAATATCATTCGTTTTTCACCCGATTTTAGAAGCATGTCAACAGTTTTGTATCAAGCGCTTCCGCTGGTCACATCAACGTGTGGTGACATGAAGAGGGATCCGCAGAGTTCAGACATCTTCACAGCGACACCGCAGGAGGAGCCCGGTACTGCAAGTGTGGCGCGGTGTAAAAACGAAACATGATCAATAATAATAACTCATTGCAGAATTAGCTGTAATAAGGACGTTAGCGATTTATGTGTGTCTTCAACATAAATGCACCCACTTAAACATCAGAAAATGTCTTCTTAGTGACATTCAATCACGTGATGTGTAAGAGTCAGGCAAAGCAAGACATATTCCCTGTGAAATGAAAGTGAAAGTCAATTTTCAACCGTAGAGAAGTCGGGCTCGAGCAGCAAGTATATAGTTCTACCAATAGATGATCATGTATTTCATCTTAAAAATACTTAGTTTCTTGTATCTTTGTGCAGGTAAGTTATTTTCTTTAGCTTTTGTACATATTTTTGGCTTGTGAATTAGCCCATAAATCATGAATGAAGTTACTATACTCCTACGAAGTACTGCACTGTAGCCTACTATTGTACTATATTACACAATACTATATATAATACTATCAGTAAACTAAACTGTGCTATACACTCTTCTACTCTACTATACTCTCCTATGATGTACACTAGTATTTGGACTTCTGGATAAATCTGACTTTTTCACTGCCTAAAAAACGAGTAGCTTTAAAGGCGTTCTTATGTTGAACGCTGTTGTTGCGAATTGTTGTAAATTCTGCTAAGGTTAAACCATGGGTTAAACCTAATTTCAAGCTTTCAATATTGAACTTTAGTTTGGATGTTTTGGACTGCAAAGACTAAAAATCCCTGGTTAAACCTGTTAACAGGCCGTTGTTTCAGGTGAGGGCAATTTGCATCCTGGGAGGTATGGTGAGCACATTTTAGTTAAATGTAGAAAAATGACTCAGCTTGCAATTTAACTTCTAGATAAATCTGACTTTTATACCCCAGAAAAAAAAAGAGTTGACATCTATCAAATTGTTTAGCCCAAGTGAATAATACGTTTTGTCTGTTCTGAGTTTGTATCTTAATGGTTAATTGCACAAATTGTACTTTTTTGCACTCTACTGTTCAACACTGTACTATACTTAAATATGTTATACTACTGTATACTATACTATGCTACACTATACTACTCTTCATCTTAGTGTATTATTTTGTACTATACTGTAGGCCTACTATAATTAAATAATGTGTATACGATTGTAAGCACTATACTAAACTGTACTGTAATATACTATGCAAAAGGAACCATTTTCAGAAGCCTATATTATACTACGCTGTATTTAACTTTGTTATTCTGCAATATACTACTAACAATTCTGGAAAGGAATCTGTACCCTATTCTAAGGATCACAATAAAACATACTTTTGGATTACCTTAATATCTAATGCAATGCAAATAAAGAATAACACATTATTATGTAAGACAACAGAACAATGTCAACTTAAAAAGCAAGAAACCAAGATAGGCCTACTTTGTTTAAATTTTTTCCCCTCTGCACAGCGATTCTTTAAAGCTTTCCTCCAACAAATTCAGGCTATAGACCTACAATTAAACACATGAACACATACTAAAGTTTAAAAGGCATAAATAAAAACCTTAGCAAATAGGAAATACTTTGTTTTTGTTTAATACATAGGTTACAGTTAGGCTCTATCGAGACGTGTGCCTCTTGGTGTTGTACTTCTCGTGAAGTCTAAACAATTATATATTGTTTCTTCATTTAAAAAATGTATTGTAAGATTGTAGTCTTGCTAATAATCCCCAATTTTTTTTTAAATGTAACAGTAATCTGATTACGTCTTTTACTTATGTAACTTTAAGGGAATAGTGGCATTTTTTCGTTTCCTGATTCATAAATCCTGTTACATGAACTTCCTTACTCCCCAAGCCTGAGTATATCACTACATTATACTGTACTATGTGTTTGTAAACTACACTGACTCCCTCTGTGTCTCTCAGGTGTGCAGTGTGTCCATCAGGTGTCATGGCTGCCCTGTCAGTTCACTGATGAACACGTGTTTAAGAATGAAGAGGGTCACACAGAGACTCAGCTCATCCACAGAGAGGCCCTGCTGCAGTTTGGTCAAATAGGAGATGCTGCTGTTAATCCACATGGAATCACTTTCCTGATTACTGGTAAGACCTGCAGCCGATTGAGTTACAGACTACAATCTATTGTTTTCTAATGTAATCTTTTGTGTTGTAGTCTCTAAATTGGACCTGCGGCGATACTTGGAGGGAGTGGAGACGGAGCAGTTGGAGTGTGAGCTGCGTAGGTACAGCACAGCGGGCATCCATGTTCGCTGGCCGGTGCTGGGGGCGCCGGGAGTACAACCACTGGTTCACCTTCACCCTGAAACACACCAACGGCCTGTTCAGAATTACAGGCTTCCTCAGACACCCATCCGACACAGCAGCCCCGGGACAGCAGGACTACAACAGCTGGACTGCCATCGGGGACAGAGAGATGCTCGTCACAACAAGTAACACTCAACACAATGTCGCTCTATTCAATCATTTTGGGATACAACCTTGTATTGTAAATTCACAAGTGAAAGTTTTGGTACAACTTTATTCATCAAGATCGTCATCATGGTAATGATGTGTATAGGACACTCATGGATCTTATGAGATCTGCTCGAAACCAGTAGCGTGGCGTGGGGAAAAAATTAGGGGAAGCCAATAATACGTCCTTTCTTTTGGGTCGACGGTGTGGTGGTCAATGTAATAACGTAACCAGATGAGTGATTACAGCTCCCGTTATCATTTTACACACATTTGTATCATACAGATGCAGGACTGACACACGCCTTTTATCTAACCGACAGGCATGGCCCTGACTAATCACAGGTTGGCAGGGGCATGACGTGAGCCTTGTCTGATTGGTCAATCTCTCCATTTTTTTTCACCAAGGGAAGCCAATTTCGGCTGGCCTCCTCTCACAACAGTGAGTGCAATCTACTGTTTCACCATAACATCTAGAGGGGCACTGTTTCACTATTTGTAAAATACTCAATGAGAATGGGGGAGAGATGGACCGGCAGCAACACACAACAAAGAATTACCGAAACTAAACGAAGTGTTTTTATTTATTAAAATTATATAACTACAATCCGAAAAAACAGGGGAAGCCTGGCTTCCCTTGGCCTCCAGGAAAAAACGCCACTGCTCGAAACGTCGTGTTAGCAACCACTCAAAAGGTGGAGGTTTCACACAGTACGGCCCCTACACATGGCGGCGTGCATTGCCGCTTGGCGGTGGGCGTGTCTTGAGCTTGGGGAGTTTACGCGAGCAACGCAACCATTAACCAATCACATGAATCTCTCCTGTCAATTGCATAAAAGGTTTTACATGTCACACTTTATATGATGAACATTTATGACATTAATGCCTATGGTGCTATTTTACGCAACATTCCATGCTGGCTAAATACTGTCTATGTCTGCTAGCTGTCCATTCAAACGAAGTACACTGGATATAAACTCCCCAAACAGGCGAAAACCTACCAGTTTCACCCACTGTCTCTGCCACCTCCCTCCATGCCTGGCTCCTCCGGTTTGTATCCCGGTAGGTGAACAGAGACTGATCATAAAGCACCGGGTGGTTCCCTACCGCTACGATTATTTTCTCCTCCATTTTTTGGCATATAAGGAAATTAACTGCGGTCTGGCTCTCCCAGCATACACGCAGTTTGATTGGATAGCGCTTGTACTGGCAGATTTGCATAAACGGGATTTGATTGACAAAAGTAGAACATTGCTCTACTTTTGCAGCGAGCACCGCAAGAAAAGCTAAACTTTGCTCCCACAATGCAGTTCGGCGAATCATGACGTCACCCCATTCAAAGTGAATGGGCAGAAGCGTTGAAGCGGCAACGCACGCTGCCGTGTGTAGGGGCCGTTAAAGAAAAAATGTACCCGCTACATTTCTGTTGGTTAGCACTCCAACACATTGTACGTGATAAGCTAAGGGACGGGACCTCTTTAACCCTCCTCTTGTCTTCGTCGTCGTCCCCTTACTTTGGTGTTCACTGTCAAATTTGACCGGTCCTGTTTTAACTGCTATTACATTAACACAAAAACCATTAATCATCACCAAATTTCATTTAACACCCTTTCAAACTGTAAATAGTGTATCAGACTACTGGTATACATAACAAACTGCAGTAAATATACAAAGAATAGATACTGAACATGTATTGCGTGTGCCAGGTTTGATCTATGTGGGGGGATGGGCACATAAGAGCGGGAAATGTGT
This sequence comes from Pseudochaenichthys georgianus, assembly GCF_902827115.2. Classification (NCBI taxonomy): domain Eukaryota; kingdom Metazoa; phylum Chordata; class Actinopteri; order Perciformes; family Channichthyidae; genus Pseudochaenichthys; species Pseudochaenichthys georgianus. The sequence continues at coordinate 11,835,528 of NC_047515.1, forward strand.
CAAATTGTTCTGTGTGTGATTCACATGGGGGGATGGGCACATAAGGGGGGGCACATCTAGAGTATGTATGTGTGTGTGTTGTATCCATACTTGCCAACCTTGAGACCTCAGAAATCGGGAGCATTTCAAAACCACCGCGGTTTGCTTTTAATCTGTAAAGCACTTTGAATCGCCACGTGCTGAAAAGTGCTATATAAATAACATTGCCTTGCCTTGCCTTGGCAAGTATGGTTTTATCTGATCCGGATGGTTACTAATTCCTTTTCTTTATGGCGGTAATTTTTGAGCGGGAACACCATGGGTGTTACAAAGTTGACTAAATCATCCAAAATGCAATGAAAGTGGTGATCAGCAATTGTATATGTTCAAATGTCTTCTGTGAAGGATATCATAAAGCCTTGATGCAATCGAATCTAAAACAAAAAAGTCATGATTGATGAAAGTAGTAAATCGGTCAGATTTGACCCGAAGACAACAGGAGGGTTAAGCGGTTGAACAATCGCAACAGAGCATGATAGCTAACCAATCAGAGGATACTGGGCTCTGGTTTCAGACAGAGGGTGAAAACAGGTGTTGCAGCACAGGCAGAATGAGAAAAATCAAGAGCTTTCTGAACATTAAAGCATGTAAATATGTCACAGTAGAGGCACAAAACACAGATACGAATTATTATTGTTACCTTGAAGTCCTGAGGGAAATGTTGTTTTTATTGCATGTTTTCTCGGTAAAAGCGAATCCACAATCAGAGAAAAAGTCTTGTGAGTGGAAGTGAATGGGGGCCAAAATTAACAAAATCAAAAACACTCTTGTAGTGAACTCCAAGATCAGTACTGTTGTGTTTTGAATAGCAAGGTTTCAGTGAAAATGCATGTGTTTGGGTAGTACTGAGCATATGAGACTGTGATGATACTGCTTGTGACGGTTTGTAAATGGATGGTTTGATAACGTTTTGTTGCTGTGAAACGTTGGCCCCATTTGCTCAAAATCATAAAAAATTGTCTTTGTTTTTGGATTCTTTCGTTACCTTGAAGATATGTAACAAATAACACTTTTAACTCCTAATTTAACGTCAGTTCCATATTGAAATGTAGTTCTGGCCAGTTTTCATGTTTAAGAACTAAGTGTGTCTCTGTGTGCCTGTGTCTTGTCTCTTCCGTGTCCATAGCTGCCATGGTAATGAAAACACTAACTCCATCAGTGAGAGCAGGCCTGGGCTCCAAACAGAAGCTCCACTGCCAGTTTGCTGTCGACCACCATGGACCAAACTTCGATGTGGATTGGCTCCTGCAGCAACGTGGAGAGAGAACCAGCCTCTTCAGTCACAGCAGCCGCTCAGTACAGAGCAAGGGGTCCGGGGTCCTACATAGGAGCCTGGCCGACGGGGACGCTTCCTATACCCTTCCCTTCACCAAGTTGAGCAGTGAAGGGACGTACATCTGTTCAGTGTCCGTGCTTCCACTGCTCGTCAGTATGGATATTGTTCTGCAAATCGAAGGTAAGGAAGAGTCAAAGAGAGGATCAGACCAGACTGACATTTCTGGGCTATTAATAATGTGAGTTATAAAATGAAGGTCTATTTTTATGTATGACAAAAAAGGATAAATGTGAAGAATCTTTCATAGTTAAAGAGTATCTGTTTCAGAAATAAGAAAACTTGCAACTTGCCAGCATTCTTTTAAAATTGATTCCAATGATGATTCAATGATTCCAATCCATGCCGTCGGTAGCGGCCACCGAGTGCTTCACTTTTTTTGTGTGTCCCTTCCGAGCGCTTCGAGTGTCAAATATTTAAACTTTTCATTGAAAGCACTAGTGACGTCACCGTAGTAATTGGTAGGGAAGCCTGTTTTGGACTGTTTTTGTCACAGGGATAAATAATATATATAATAATAAAAACAATGTGACAATGACTTAAAAAGAGAGGGGATTTACAGTGACAGACAAAACTAAGTTACAATGAAATACCTGTGCTGCCTGCTTTGCTTGTATGTTTCTTCTAGGCTAGCTGTTTCAAGTGATGTGCTAAGCTAACAGTTGTATTCACACCAGTTTATATTAAATGTACAAACATGGTATTGACACTGAATTCAGTGGTGCAAGAATGAGTCCTAAAACCCGATTTATCCTCTCGAAGTCAACATTTTTATTGTGTTACTTTGTAGTTAGAAACATCACATAAAGTTTTGGCTAGCTTACAATATTTTCCAGTTATGTTCTAAAACATAAAATACTTCAGAAAATAAAATACTCAACTCATGAATATTGAAAGCTATGTGTCTTGTAACATAGACACATAGTAACCACATGTACACAAAAAAAGTACACGTGTAACCCAATGTAACCCAATTTGTGTTCTTTGAAATTGAAAAGGATATCGCATTGTGTTTGTTACTTTCGTTGCAGTTGTAGGCTATGTGTCCTCTTAAGTGTAATTTGTCTTGGCTTCCTATTTGTGGACATGCTTTTATTTTGAAGGAGAGGTAGCGCTGTTGACAGAAAGTTGTTGTTGCTTTGAAAACAAGGTGACGGAGATTAACGGATAAAAGTAATATAAAGACGGAGAAAGTAAACGATAACGTTTATGGTTAAGTGTTAGCACCCCCCGAAGAGGCACAAGCTCTTACGTTGATATTGGAGATTTCAATAAATTCAATTTGAAAAAAAACGGGGGAAAAAATGAAAAAACAAACAATCGTATTAGATTGGTCGTGTTGAACGTAGCTCTGTTCTTTCCACCACGCGGAACCTCCTTCTTGCAAACATTGCATCTGGCTGTTACACTGCTTTCGCTTTCAATTTTATAATACTTCCAAACTCCTGACATTTGCACTGTCCCGACTCCCGAGTCACCAGCTGAACGTAGCCTCTCGTTAGTTTACTGCTACTATTAGACACTGCGCCCACTCTGTTGCCAGATTTGAGAGAAATAAGCAACCAGGTCTGAAAACAAGCCCAAAAGAAGTAACACATACATGATGTTGTGTAATTTTAAGCCAAAACTAAGGCCTCAGGATGACTTTAAGACGTGAACATGGTCATTTTTGTTTTGTAACATTAAATAAAATAATTTTTTTAAGGATTCCCGATCCCAGATCTTTTTCTCCCGATTCCGATCTTTTAAAAATCACGTGATCGGCTCCGATCCCCGATCACGTGATCGGATCGGGACATCTCTAATTGCCTCAGATCTTATTTTATGCAATACACCTAAATCCAATAGGGAAATCCCATTGCTTTTTGTCAAAGGCGCCCTTGCGATGCTAACTTTCGAGTCGGCCTATAACATCACGTCATCCCTGCACCACTCTATTGAAGTAACTGTGCCACCTAAAACATACTTGCTTTTGCACACAAGATTGGCAGCTGGAGTCAAACTCATAATGGAACGCTTTTGCTGAGATGATCTGACTTTATTCCCTCCTCAGAGGCTCCCAAGGTCTCCCTCAACGTTGGAACCACTCTGACGCTGCTGGAGGGCGGGGAGCAGAGGGTGACATGTGAGGCAGACAGTTACTACCCCCTGGATGTGGAGATCGAGTGGTACATGCAGGACCCGGCGGTGGCGGGTCAGAGGGTGGGCGCTCCTCTCCCCGAGAAGCTCCAGAACGTTCTGCTGTCCAGCCACAAACACAACAACGACAAGACGTACTCGCTGACGGCCTTCTTCTACCTGCGGGCTGCACTCAAGCACTCAGGAAGGGAGTTCACATGCAGAGTATCCCATAAGTCCCTGAGGGTGCCCATCAAAAAGAGCTTCACCCTGACTGTGGAGGGTGAGTGGAGGAGGGCTGGGTTAATAAGCTTATTAGGTTTATTTGTAATGATGATATTGATTTTGAAACAAGACAATCCGGATAAAACGATTATTGTGCCACATTCTGTTTTAATCACACAATCTGTTGTTGTGTTATTAATCCAGTGCATCCAACCTTTCCTTTACAGTTGTGCACTTATACCAGAATTATTTTTTTTATGAAAAAAGTTAAAACATAACATTTCAATATATTTCATCCATAGAACCCCCCCAATATATTTATTTAAATATGTGCATATATGTATTTTGTCGAGCATATATATATGTTTTTAATATCTCTTTTTAAATATATATATTATTCAAAAAAATTATGTATGTATATAAATGTATTTCAAGAAAATCCACATTATATTTGCGAAGTCAATGAGCAATATGGTCAATGTGTCAATATTGACCAAAATAATATTTTGTATGACTTTTGCCATAATGTAGCAGCCCTCGTCGGGCCATAACACACTAGTAACACCTATTACACTGCAGTTTTGTGAGCTACCACTGAACAGCAGCAGAGAAGCATATCTGACCCTAAAATCATGTTTATCAGAATCAGAATACCTTTATTCGTCCCACAAAGGGGAAATGTATAATTGTTACAACAAAAAGCCAAAGACAGTTTAATATCTCTTAAGAAGCATGCATAAAACATTTTTTGAAGTTAAAAAAACTAGAAATTAGCAAATTACACAATTTACAAAATACACATCCAGTACCAAGTACTGCTTTCACACCGCAGTACTTTTCCCACAAAGGTTCATCAGAACTTAGTTCATGAGAACTAAAGAGTTCTCATGAACTAAGTAGGCCTACAGATCGCGTTCACACTGGAATAAGTCCCTGGGGGAGGATTAGGCAAATGAAGCCGCTGACGTCACTTCTTCTTCTTCTTCTTCTTCTTCTTCTTCTTCTTCTTCTTCTTCTTCTTCTTCTTCTTCTTCTTCTTCTTCTTCTTCTTCTTCTTCTTCTTCTTCTTCTTCTTCTTCTTCTTCTTCTTCTTCTTCTTCTTCTTCTTCTTCTTCTTCTTCTTCTTCTTCTTCTTCTTCTTCTTCTTCTTCTTCTTCTTCTTCTTCTTCTTCTTCTTCTTCTTCTTCTTCTTCTTCTTCTTCTGCTTTGGGTTTACTGGCAGGCTGCAAACCACTTCACGGCGTATACGTGCCACCCAAAGTCCCCGGCCGGAAGTCCCCGGAGTTGGGGACTGGCTTCAGTAGAAGCTGCTGGGACTCCCAGCAGCTTCTACTGAAGCCTTCCGAGTAAATCGCCAGAACGCCGACACCTCCTCATCTCCACCGCTCCCATGTTTTATTTTGTGTTGCCATAAATTAGTCTCTCTGCGTTTCTGCTCTGCTAATAATGCAATGCGAGGATAATAAAATGGCGGCTTCACAAAACTTTTTGGGATTACGCGGCGTGGTTTGTAATCCACCCAGGCAATCAGAAATAGGAACCTTTTTCTCCAAAACTGGGTAAAAAGGTTCTCATGAACTCATTTTAGTTCCGGATTTTTTTGGTGTGAACGCAACATTTCGGAACTATATCAGACCTAAAGTGGGAAAAGTACTGCGGTGTGAACGTGCCTAATAACAGTTTAGCGATATAGCAGCCAGGTGAAAGTATAAAAGGTGATAATATAAATTGCACAGCTTTTTACGGTAGATATACTGTATATATATTGCACATAAGTAGTATTGGACAACAGGAGTGTTATATTCTTTGTTGTTATATGTGTGTGGGGTCTACCAGGGGCCGTGGTGGTTGTAAAGTCTGACAGCTATAGACTGTATATAGACATTTATATAAAGGTCATGTTGGTTTTCTATTCTCTACTCAGAGCCAACCGGCTGGATGCTTTACATTGTCATCTCGCTGCTGCTCACCCTGTGTGTGCTGCTGTGTTACCTGCACTTAGGTGAGTGTGGGGTCCCTCAAGTCATTGAAATGAGCTCCGCCTTACCTTTATTAGCGGCAAGGTGATAAGCACATAAACGCATCAATAAACGTATTCCATCAATGTGATATGTACTCTGAAAAGGACCATTCTGCATACCGTTGTACTTTTACTTAAACATGAATGCAGGACGGGCTATTCATACTTCATGAAAATATGTTCTTTCCACCACTGTTGATATCTTCAAAAATGATTATCATTTGTTTTCTTCACAGCAAGAAGACGTTCACGACAGGTAAGATGATCTTAAAACAACACTTTTTTGTATCTAACCGTTGCTATCAACCAATATTTCACGTGTTTGTGTGAAGGCCCTCTGCAACAGTAGTAGGATTAGAACATCTATCTGCGGTAGTAATAGTGTTTTACCTCATTTATATCAAATGTAGTCCCAACAGACTTATCCCACTTAAATACAATGATTTTATTTGATCGATTTGCATTTTTAGCTTAAAATTATATTGTCTATCGCTGTACCGCTTGGGCTCAGATCGACTGTGTATAGGAAGATGACGTAGTTGCCCCTTTCGACCCTTTTGGGTTTGTTTTTGGCAAGCAGGAGTGACACTTGGACCTTTCCTGGGCAGAAAACCCACAGTGAAAGGGTTAATGTTCGGAGACAAAACCACAGACAAGACCCAAACCAGACACGGTAGTGACCTGTCAATCATAAGGTATCCATGCCTTAAAGGTCCCCTATTATAAAATATATATCTCAGATGTATAGAAAACATGTCTCTGAAGTGTTTGGCTCAAAGTACCAAACAGATCATGCATTGTTGCCCCTCTGTTTCAGACCTGTTTCAAAAGTGCTGATTCTGTGCCTGTAGCTTTAAATGGTAATACGCTGCTGCTAGCCACACCCCTCTGTGAATCGATTGGTTAAAACAACCACAATGGTGCTCTAGGAGTAGATTCAGGTTATAAGGTGGG